>NC_085136.1:206810436-207085436 GCF_035046485.1 Aedes albopictus | reverse complement strand
GTGTATACCTCGCACTATAATGATTAAAAGTAATATCATTCGTAATATATTAGTTATATTGGCAGATAAGGAAGGAGTATTTTCAAATATATATTTTAATATGTACAATTACCTACTTTCAAGGTAGCTGCAATGTAGTACATATGTCAGACGTAGTACAAAAACGTAGAGTTTGAGATAGGATTTACTATTTTCGCTATAACTTCGCTGGGTTGAGTGCTAGAGCTTTGGTGTCTTCGACAAATTTTCATAACTTTTCATGTTCTACAACATTGCCGAAAACGCCAAAGCTCTAGGATGCGAAATAAAAAAGTTTGTATCGCAGCGCCACCTATGCGGTGAAATTTCTAACTAATGTCCAAATGCAATTCAAAGAGCATGTAAATCCAAACAACTTTGCTGAAGACACCAAATTGATAGAATGCATCCACAAAGTGCTATAGCAGTTTATAATTGACCCAGCGGGCAGTGATGGCAGAAAAAGTCATTTTCAGCATATATTTCGATATACAGTAAAACCTCCATGAGTCGATATTGAAGGGACCATCGACTCAAGGAAATATCGAGTAGTGGAACAAAAATCCTTTGGGAAGCTTTTTTTGGGGACCATCATAGTAATCCAGAAATTATTTTTCAGTATGGAAAAAATTACCTCCATGAGTCGATATCGAGTCAAGGAACATCGACTCATGGAGGTTCGACTGTACCTCACTTTGGAGCATAATAACTTTTTTTGTGAGGATTTTAGCACCCTGCTGTCTTCGGCAAAGTTGTAAGGTATATCATGAACTATACTTTAACGGGTTTAGTATTATGACTTTAGTTAAATTAGTAGATGAAATAGGAAAAATACAAAAAAGCACGTTTTCCCATACGAATTTCCATACAAATTTCAATCGCGATGCGCAAAACGTAGGCGTAACCGATCCCTCTCAAATTTTGGTCAGTTGTTAAGGACCCCAAATGGAGTCGAAAAAACCTTGATCTGACAAAAATGTTCCGATGACCCACCCTAATGACTAATGGCTAATACATCTATGGGAGGGAAATGCATTTTTTTATTAAAACTACTTAAGGTCCCATTAGACGTGGCAAATATTTGGCCAAACAAACCCAACAAATGACCAACACAGCCTGAATCATAGCAACGTTGGAAAAATGTCGGACTTCAATGGCAAATATTTCAAGCCTAACTTTACCAAACACCGTATCTAACAAAATTCACGAATGGAGAAAAACGGAGCGGAAGTTCGCTGTTCCCATAGCAATTCCTACATTGAGCATTTTAGGAACGTGAAAATTCCAAATATTTTTTCACAAATCATCCCCAAAGATGAGTGATACAAGTAGCCCTTAACGAGATTCAGCGCCTCGTGTAAAAAACTCTTTTTTGTTTACATATGTTACATACGGTGTTTTGGTAAAGTTAGGCTTGATTTGTCATAATGACAAACATTGTAATGGCACCTTTAGGGCGCCGTTATAGTTACGGGTGAGAGTGGGAGTGCGCGTGTGCGAAGCCGCAAAAAATAATATCAACAACAGCAAATCCACGAAAATCCTTTGGACGCGCACTCTCACTCACTTTCACGCGGCACTATGGCAGCGCGATTGGGCACAATGTAAAAACTAGTGTTAAATTGGGCAACATAGCCTATTTCGTCTAAACATTGGTCTTTGTAGAGATGAAATTTGAATAACGAGTTCAGCCTTGACAAACAAGCTGTCACGCAGCTCCAACTGAAAACCCATAAAACAATTTGCTTTTTCAGTATTTTTAGCTTAACTTTTCAAAAGGGCGTATATACTTATTAATTTAAAGTAAATTTGAAATTAATGAAATTAAATCGATCCGTACTTTGATTGCAAATCAATAGATTTTTTTTGGTTTTCATATGGAACTGTCCATACACTACTTGTAAAAATATGAAAGCGATACAATTGCTATTGTCATACAGGGGATAGACAAAATGATCGGGACAGGCAATATTTTCACTTCTCAATTTTTTTTTCAAATAGCTGTAACTTCTCGAAAGGTGCATCAAATATTCTCAAATTTTTACTGTAAGATGATCAACTAGTTGTGTATCAGTGGTTCAATTTTAGAAAAGATCGGGCTATTATGGACAAAGTTGTAAAGATTCTAGTAAAAGGTATAATTATCCAATAGCCAACTTTGAGCTGTTATATCTCCGGATTCAATGAACCAAATGCAATGAAATGCTGACCAATTATGACTTATATAATGAGCTCTGAAAAACCTTTGACTAAACATAGAATTCTCAACGCCGAGTAAAATTATAACAATTAGATTATTTTTCTAATAAACACCAAATTATCCAAAACGTCAACATCGTTTCAATATTCAAAATACTAATTATAGTTTATTTAAATTCCCTCTAAATGTGTTGAATATAAATATGTTTTGAAGGAAAGTATAAACATAGCCAGCAATAAATTACAACAGTAATTGGATGCATATTAAAAATAGGCCAATTTACTTAAAAATCATAGAATAAAATAAATCGCTATAACTTTTTTGCTTGTTAAAATTTTCAAATTGAGTCAAACGTTTTTCATTATGTAAGTCATAAATGGTCAAAATTTCATTGCATTTGGTTCATTGATTCCGGAGATATAACAGCTTAAAGTTGGCCATCGATACATCATACCTTTTTCTAGAATCTTAATAACTCCGTACAGAATAGCCCGATCTTTTCCAAAATTGAACCACTGATACACAACTAGTTGATCATCTTACAGTGAAAATTTGAGAATATTTGATGCACCTTTTGAAAAGTTACAGCTATTTGAAATTTTTTTGAGTGAAGTGAAAATTTTGCCTGTATCGATCATTTTGACTATCCCCTGTATATAAAAAAATATGAAATTGAACTGAAATGTCCTATTTTTTAGAAGCTTGATTCCAAAGTTGCGCAACTTATGCGCTAACTTTTTCACCGTAACTTTCTAGAATAGGCCCAGATTATGCTTTAAATTGCTGGGATATGCGCAATCCAGCGCAAAAAAAAAGTTGCTGATCAAAATATTTTATATTTGCGATATTTCAATATTTCAACGCCTTTCAGTGATTTTTTATAATTTAGTTCTGTATAGAAACCTTGTGTTTTATTTTTTTTCTTACAGCTTTTTTAGTAACCTTTTCAATGATGTATTGTAAACTGAAGGGTTTCTCATGAAAAAAATGGTCTAAAATTGATTTAAGATAAACCGAGCTTATACGGCAAAAAGTTCTATTTTTCGTAAAATGCCATTTCATATCTCAGAAACGCAAAGTGCTAGAAATTTGAAACTTTGGGCTTTTGTTAATTGGAATGTTCACTTTCGACAAAAAATATAACAACAAGATTTGGTGAGGGTCACTTTTTCGATTTTTGTCCGCCTGATATCTTATAGTACAGTGGGGACGTCGACCCATAAAGAAGAAGAGGAAGTCTGTGCTTCTATTTAGGCAAATTATTTCGTCCGCGAGTCATATTATAGCGGAGCAATCAGCATAGTGTGCAATAATGTTTGATATTATATTTTAATTCTCATAATAATAAGGAACGAGCTCAACGACATGGCTAGATTTTGAAAATTGCTTAACGGGAGTACGCTGTGCGGCACGGAAAGTACACACGCGGTTAGATTCAGAAGATCTCATGCTAGGGGCTAGTCACGTATTTGTTGCAATTATTAAGATTAAGATATACTAATGTTTTTTATGCAATTCAGTATCATAATTTACATTTTATCTAACTCATTTTGGTATCATAATGGCTATTTTTTTCCGAACTGGTTCATTATGCAACTGAAATGAGTTGCATAATGAAAAATAGTTGTATAATGTTCATAATGCAACTCATTTGAGTTGCATTATGAATATTATGCAACTCAAATGAGTTGCATTATGAAAAAATCATTGCATAAAATTTTGTATGGAACTCGTTGCAAAACTCGATTTTTTCAGCACTCTTCGTATTTATCCAACTCGGCGAGCCTCGTTGGATAAATGTACGACTCGTGCTGAAAAAATCAACTTTTTGCAACTCGTTACATAAATAACTATTTTTTTACAAAAAAAAAATGATTGATTGGATTCTTGATATTATTGAATATTTGACACCAATAATATGTAGTTTACTATTTTAGCATCAAATACTTGGATTGTATTGGAAGTACACTGAGACACGAAACTGCCCTTGGCCCTGTAGACAGGGGTTTCTTTCTGTGTTTGTTAACCAATCGGAACTGGAGGCATTGCAATTGATTATGCACATAAAATCCAAATGTTCGTCACTGCTTGCATGTGATGTCTATTCGTGTTTATTATTTGAAACATTGTTTGCGTACCTACTTTGATGAAATTCACTAAATTTAAATAAAAATTAACGTATTCGCCAAAGTATTAGCATGTTAGTATCAGTTAGTGTTGCCCCTTGATTCCATGTCAATAATACGTTGTTTGGCGCGAAAAGTAAACAGTGAGCACTAGGCCGTTCCTATTTTTGCAAAAAAAAATTTAATGTCAAAAATACAATATTGCAAAGTGATCGTTTCAGTTAAAAACAATCATGTTTATATTTGAAGTCCATAATCCAAGATCATGTGGTCCTCATAAAAACATGATATTTTTTGACGATAAAAAATAGAGTAAGCTTCCTTTGGAATCTAAAAAAATTAAAATCGTTAATTTTCGGTAGTTTTTGTTTGTGAATAACTCAAACACGAATAGAAATATCGCAGTTCTAAGCATATTTTTGGTCCTTCAAAGTTGCAAAATCATCAAATCATGGCAACCTTGGGTGAATGTCAGACTTCGGTGTGCGAACCCGCAAAGCAGAGTATCACAAGCAGAGTTTCCCATTGCTCATGTGTACAAAAATGTGACAGCGAGCCTCACACCAAATTGTCTCCCAGCTCTTCAAAATCGCAGTGTGCTGCGCTGCTAGGAGGCTCACGAAAATCTGGTGGGTGCGAGTTTGGCGCATAGCTCCCGGGGAGCTCGTGTCATGCGCTGCGTGAGCTGTTATGGTATCTAAGGTGAAAAACATCTTGGTAACGAAGAACCTCAACAACTTTTTTCCGTACACAACTCAAGTGTCTGGTTGGCCTATGCGATACCATTAGGGACTCTCAATGCAAAGGTTAAGGTTTCGATTCTCGTTCGTTTAGGGAGTTTTTGTCGTGAAATTTTCTAATTTAATCAGCGCATGAGACGAAGCTCATGAGACACATCTTGAGAAAAATGAGGCGCACAACTTTCAGTCTCAAAATGTACAGTGCTCCTGGAAGCTTGCTTGCAATGTGGCTCCCGTACATGGGACTACAGCACGTGTACATCAACTCTGATCACAAGAGCAAATACTATAAACGCACACTTGCACGCTAGTTTGACTTGGCACTTTGCGGTGCATTATGGGCTTGGGTTACATACCTACCTTGAGGGTGGTAAAAATGCATAATCTGAAAATTTATTAGATAGCGAATACTTACTTGATACTTGATGGGCTACAACTTGTAGCGGTGAGTCTACGCCCAAGTCTACGCCGAATGAAGTATCTGCCTCCACTGGTCACGGTCCTGGGCGTATCGCTTCCAGTCGTCCTGAACGTTCAAGCCCTTAGATCCATCTCAACTGCAAAAAGCCTGGTTCTCTGCTGAACCAGCAAAACGTCACGCAAAAATTTTTCATTTTTATTCCCCCCTCCGGACGTTGTGGCATTGCAAATTGTGATAACACATGATGTTATTGTTTTGGTCGTTTTATCGGTCAAAACACCTCACATGAGAGCAGAGAAATGTTCCTGTGACAGCAAGTTGAAAACGGTTTCTGCTATTTCGAAGTGATAGTCAAAATAGTTATTTATGTAACGAAATGCAAAAAATTGATTTTTTCAGCACGAGTCGTACATGTATTCAACGAGGCTTGCGAGTTAGATAAATTCGGAGAGTGCCGAAAAAATCGAGTTTTGCAACGAGTTCCATACAAAGTTTTATGCAATGATTTTTTTCATTATACTACTCATTTGAGTTGCATAATGTTTATAATGCAACCCAAATGAGTTGAATTATTAACATTTTGTAACTATTTTTCATTATGCAACTCGTTTAAGTTGCACAATGAACCAGTTCGAAAAAATCACCAATATGATACCAAAATGAGTTATATAAAATTGAAATTATGATACTGAATTGCATAAAAACTTTCAATCGAATTTACTTTAGGAATTTACTGATATCGAAATGTGGTATCAATTCGCTGCTGAATCTATATTCCCATACTTAAAAACGTAAGGCTTATAAGTGGTAGCAAAAATAAAACAAAATTTGACATCTAATTTACTCTGTGGGATGCAAAACTACTCGCTGCATACCACCCTGGAATTGCTACGTCCATACTTAGGTATGGCGGCCCGGCGTGGGGTACCGCGCTAAGTACTGAATGCTACCGACGGAAGCTGGAAAGTACCTACAGGCTCATGTGTCTGAGGGTTGCAAGCGCGTACCGTACCGTGTCACACGACGCTCTCTGTGTCATTACTGGTATGGTGCCTATCAGCATTCTTATCAGTGAGGACATGGAGTGCTTCGAAATGCGCGGCACAAGAGGCATACGCAAAACTGTCAGGATGGCCTCTATGGTCAAATGGCAGCGCGCGTGGGACAGTTCCACCAAAGGAAGGTGGACCCATAGGTTGATACCGAGGGTAGATAGTTGGACTAATAGGCGCCATGGGGAAGTTTCATTCCACTTGACACAGGTCCTTACAGGTCATGGTTGCTTCCGACAGTATCTACACCGTTTCGGGCATGCGGATTCTCCCGAATGCCCAGTGTGCAATGGTTTAGAGGAAACGGCGGAACACGTGTTGTTCGTGTGCCCGCGTTTTCGCACAATGCGTGACCGCATGTTCGCCACATGCGGGGAGGACACAACTCCGGACAACTTGGTCCAGAGAATGTGTAGGGATGAGATTAGCTGGAATGCCGTTTCAACGGCAATCACCCATATCGTCTGGGAGCTACAGAGGAGGTGGCGCGTGGACTCGGAGAATGGCTAGTCCAGATGCAGTACAAGAGGTGGTCCAGGGGTTCGAAGTCGGCTTCGTAGGTCATACCGGTGCCCTGCGGTCGAGATCGACCCTTACAGCGATTAAGTGGCCGCGGAGAGGAAGTCCCGGTAGCGGTGCTGTCGTGGCGTCAGTCTACTGGGTTGGATCTGAGCCCGCGGTTGGAAAGGGGTCCCCGGCAAGGGTCGGGGTAGGTGAGACCCTGCTGTCTGCAACCTACGGATGCAGCTGATAAGGCCTGAAGGGTAGTGATACCCTTGCCTTCAGCAGGTCGGATCGGGTTGCATGTGGGCATCAGTTCTTGATGTCCGCTCAGCAGTAGGGCGCGGGCGGGGTTGATCCTGCCCGCCTTCCGAGGACAAAGGGAGTGGCGAGGACCACTCGGGAAACTGGCTAAGCGCCAGCATGCTATCGTGATGGACTCTCCAGTGCGAGTCATCGATGTTCGTTGCTGCTAGGCTACGGCAGCTAACCTTGAGGGTGCGATATGCACTAGCCCCTCTCTGAAGCAATACCTTCTTGGTGGTTCCGGAGAGACGTAGGGTTTGGCGACCATAGGAATGTGTTTTAGTGGGTCGAGGAGAGAGTAGTCCTGGCTTCTACCGGCATTGTAGAAGACGGCCTCATCCCCACACTACCCTAACCTTCCTGTTAGGGTGTCTGATGAGCAGATTTATCCCCCTATGGTTTAGAAGGAAAAAAAAAAAAATACCACCCTGGAAACCGACAGTATTCAAGAAGAAGGGAAGAGAGACGACGACGAGCTGACGGGCTGTCAGTTACCGAAAAGAATCGAAGGAACGTGCGCGATAATTATACTGAAAAAAAAAAGTTGAATTATTAGTTGTAAAACGTATCATATCTTTATTTCATCGGTTCGAATCACCACATTGGTGACCCGCGACGTCGCGAAACATCGAATTCAGTCGATAAAAACGTTCCGGCTTCGAGAATTCTCGGTCAAGAAAAGAGTCCACATTCTAACCTCAAAAATCATGGCCCAGCCAGATAATGCCAACAACCCAGCAGCTGCTCAAACTGCATTAGTTGGTGTTAAACTCCCGGACTTCTGGAAAACAGATCCGGTCATGTGGTTTGCCCAGGCGGAATCGCAATTCGCGCTGGCAAAAATCACCACAGATGAAACAAAATTTCATCACATCGTTGCTAAGGTAGACCAATCGGTAATATGCCACATTGCCGATTTGGTTACCACTCCGCCGGCCACGGACAAATACGACGCCGTGAAGAAGCGACTGATCGACCGTTTTGCCTTGTCTCCGGAAAATCGCTTGGAACGTTTGCTCGGAATGCATGACTTAGGAGACCTGCGTCCTACCCACCTGCTCTCCAAAATGCAGGAGTTGTCTACTGGTTTGGGAGTTGACAACAATTTGCTGAAGATGCTGTTCATTCAGCGATTGCCGGCAAACATTCGCCCTATCATCTCTTGTCACGACGGAACGCTTGCTAAAATAGCAGAAATGGCCGATAAAATGGTGGACACAGTAAGCGTACAAGCCTCTGCGGTTGCTGCTAGCGGCAAAGAATCGGTCAGCACGGCGGAAAACGAGCTTCGGTCAGAAATCGACTTACTCACGGCCGAAATCCGGAAGCTGAAATCATTCGGACGCTCGCGAAGCCGATCTGCTTCAAGGACACGGTTCTCGACGAATAGGCAATCCTAGGCGGGGGAGCTTTGCTGGTATCACCGGAACTACGGAACAAACGCCCGCCAATGTCGCCAGCCCTGTTCATTCGCATCAAAAAACTAGGTCCGTCCCAACCGATCTCGGCGGGGGTTGGGGATGTACGCGAAGGCCGCCGATTGGTTATCCACGATCGCACAACAAACTACCGATTTCTAATCGACACTGGATCCGACGTGTCGATACTACCGGCAAACAGGCGAGAAAAGAGCGGGGAGCTTTCTAGGCAGTCCCTGCATGCTGCAAACGGAACCAAAATAGCAACCTACGGAACAAAATTTCTGAACACGGACCTTGGACTCAGGCGACGGTTTCTATGGAACTTTATCATTGCGGACGTGACGATGCCGATTATTGGGGCCGATTTCATAGCTCACTTCGGGATCTTGGTCGATCTCCAACATCAACGGTTGACAGACGGTAAAACCGGCTTAGGCTCCCCTGGAAATGTGACGACAACAAACTTATACAACGTTACTGTCGTAAACACCGATCATCCGTATCGAGAACTCCTGAACGATTTCCGTGAAATAACTCTACCTTCGACGATGAAATCCCAAATCCAGAAAGACGTCACCCACCATATTGTCACTCGAGGTCCTCCAGCTGCGTCGAAAGCACGGCGAATGCATCCCGAAAAAGTAAAAGCTGCTAAGGAAGAATTCAGAGTGATGTGCGATTTAGGAATTTGTCGTCCTTCGAGTAGCAGCTGGGCGAGTCCACTCCATTGTGTGCCCAAGAAGAACGGACAATGGCGATTCGTGGGTGATTATCGTCGTTTGAACCAAGCCACCGTTCCGGATCGATATCCGGTTCCTCATATCCACGATCTGCTGAACTCATTTCATGGTAAGTCCATTTTCTCTACGCTAGACCTAGAAAGGGCTTATCACCAAGTACCTGTGGAAGAAAACGACGTTCCAAAAACAGCTGTAATAACTCCATTTGGACTGTTTGAGTTCACGCGGATGCAATTTGGCTTGTGTAATGCCAGCCAAACCTTCCAGCGCTATATGAATAAAATTTTCGGCGACTTGGATTTCGTGGTGGTCTTTATAGACGACATCTGCATAGCGTCCTCTTCTTCCGCGGAGCACCGCGAGCATTTGCGAATTGTTTTCGAGAGGCTACGTGAACACGGCTTGGTAATAAATGTAGCTAAGAGTACCTTCGGACGCACCGAAGTGGAGTTTCTGGGATACCTTGTCAGTGGTGATGGCGTGAGACCACTCCCAGCGCGGGTGCAAGCTATTATGGATTACGATTTACCTACATGTATAAAAGATTTGCGGCGCTTTCTTGCGTTGGTAAATGGGTACAAACGATTCATTCAGCATGCAACGGACATTCAAGCGGAACTGAGGAAACTTATTCCGGATAACCGGAAGAATGATTCCAGGAAAATCACATGGACAGAAGCCGCACGATCAAGTTTCCAGAAATGCAAACAGTCACTTGCAGAGTCCACGCTTCTGCACTACCCTGACACTTCAAAATCGCTTGGCCTCATGATCGACGCTTCAAATACGGCTGCAGGAGCAGTTCTTCAGCAGCTCAATAACGGACTTTGGGAACCACTGGGTTTTTATTCAGAAAAGTTTTCCAAATCTCAGTGTATGTATTCCACGTTTGGCCGTGAACTAACTGCCATGAAAATGGCGGTAAAATATTTTCGACATTTCCTTGAAGGACGGAATTTTGCCATTTTCACGGATCATCGTCCCTTAACATTTGCGTTGACATCTGAATCTAGTTCTCGTCTGCCACATGAGGAACGATATTTGCGTTTCATATCGCAATTCACTACGGACATTCAACACGTCAGTGGAAAGGAAAACTTCGTCGCCGATGCACTATCGCGCGTTGATAGTGTCCTGTCGCCTACTTCGATCGATTACGAATCAATCAGTCGCGATCAGAAACATGACAGGGAATTGCTCGAGTTGATGAAATCCTCCTCCACGTCCTTGAAATTCGAACAAAAACCGTTGAACAAATGCAGTAATACAGTATATTGTGACATTTCAACAGGTTGCCCTCGTCCGTTTGTACCCAAATCACATCGCAATGACGTTATGGAGCACTTACATGGGATTGCGCATCTCGGTACCCGGGCAACAAGGAAGCTCATAGCACAGCGCTTTGTTTGGCCTTCCATGAACGCCGATATCAACCGGTTCGTGAAACACTGCGTAACCTGCCAACGCTCAAAAGTACATCGTCACACTACGTCTCCGCTGGGACATTTCGATCTCCCCAAGGCTCGGTTCCAGCACATTCATATTGATCTCGTTGGACCACTCCCACCTTCGCAAGGACATAGGTATCTGCTCACGATGATTGATCGTTTTTCTCGATGGCCGGAAGCTGTTCCACTGACGGACATCACAGCACACACAGCTCCACTTGGATCGCGAGGTTTGGTGTTCCTGAAAATATAACAACAGACCAGGGACGCCAATTCGAATCGGAGCTATTCCATGAATTAACCAAAATGCTTGGCGTTCACCATGTTCGGACTACAGCATACCACCCGCAAGCAAATGGTATTGTGGAGCGGTTTCATAGGACATTGAAAGCCTCCATCATGTGCGTCAACCCGAAAGACTGGTTCGTTGAATTACCACTGATTTTGCTCGGGCTACGTGTTGCATACCGGGAGGATTTGAAGTGTTCAGCAGCAGACTTGGTTTATGGCCAAGGTTTACGTATTCCCGGTGAGTTTTTCGATTCGCCAGCATCCACTGTCGATCGCTCAGATTTTTGCAAGCAACTCCACCAGTCGTTCCAAAATGTGAAGGCACCTAATCCAAGTCATCATGATCAGCAAAAAGTGTTCGTTGAAGCAGAACTGAAATCGTGTACACATGTGTTTGTCAGGGTGGATTCAGTGAAACGACCACTTCAGCATCCGTATGAAGGACCGTACGAGATAATACAGCGTGACGACAAATTCATGGACGTGCTAATTTCCAAAAAGGCCCATCGAATATCCATTGATCGATTGAAGCCTGCTTTCACATGTAATTCACATTTGAAAGAGCATCCTCCAGACGATCGTCAAACGAAAGTCACACCAAGTGGCCACCGTATTAGGTTCTTGGTGTAACTGGGGGGGCTCTGTGGGATGCAAAACTACTCGCTGCATACCACCCTGGAAACCGACAGTATTCAAGAAGAAGGGAAGAGAGACGACGACGAGCTGACGGGCTGTCAGTTACCGAAAAGAATCGAAGGAACGTGCGCGATAATTATACTGAAATAAAACGTTGAATTATTAGTTGTAAAACGTATCATATCTTTATTTCATCGGTTCGAATCACCACAACTCTAAATAAATTGATATCAAAATGTGATATCGATTTGCTGCTGAATAATGCTAAATAATGGAAATTATACCTATATTTCATTAACGTTTATGTCATTATATTTATCTGTACTAATCAACATTTTTATTTCTTTCCATCAACAGGAACAATGAGAAGCGCAAAGAGAAATCTCGCGATGCAGCTCGATGCCGTCGCTCCCGGGAAACGGAAATCTTCCAAGATTTGGCAAGCCTATTGCCAATGCGCCAGGAGGATGTCGACCACCTGGACAAGGCATCAGTTATGCGTCTATCAATAGCGTATCTCAAAGTTCGCGATATGGTCGATTTAGGTATGTATTAATTTATTATATGTACTAAATGCACAAGCTTTCGGTCGTTCGTGGTTCGGCATGTAGATGGCAGCAACGCTATCGTTGTACTAAAAGCTTTCGTTTCTGTTTCATCCACTTCACATCTAGTTCCAACGGCGGACAAAAAAGAAGGTATCATAGCCGAGGCCGAGGATGGTAAAGCTACGGACGATGATGTTGATATGGAGGAAGATTCAAAGCCAGCTATGAATGAGCTAGCTTTGGAAAGGGAAAAGCTAGCCCTCCTTTCGTTGGATGGTTTCTTGCTAGTTCTATCTGCTGATGGAGATATCACCTATATCTCGGAAAATGTTAGCGATTATCTCGGCCTGTCTCAGGTACAATGACTTGGTTCCACAAATTTGTAACGATTACTGATATGATTTTTTTTTTCAAACGTAGATCGACATGATGGGGCAACCAATTTGGGAATACAGTCACCAGTGTGACCATGAAGAGTTACGAGAAGCACTTAACGGACGGCATCATAGTCCGTCAGAGCTGCTTAAGGGTGTAGCTAATAGCGATTGTAAACCGATGGAAAATCGTGACTTTTTCCTGCGGCTCAAATGCACCCTGACCAGTCGTGGCAGGAGCGTCAATATCAAAAGTGCTTCGTACAAAGTGATTCACGTAACAGGTCACATTGCATGCAAGGAAAACGGTCAACGGCAGCTGGTGGCTGTGGCCCGCCCGTTGCCACATCCCTCCAACATCGAGGTACCGTTGGATTCGAGCACCTTCCTGAGCAAGCATTCATTGGATATGAAGTTTAGCTATGTTGATGATAAGTAAGTACTGCGAGCCTTGAGAACAAAAACAAAATATCAATCTAAATTGGGTTCTTTCTTTTAAATATCAATACAGAATGTTCGCCCTGTTGGGTTACAATCCGGCTGACTTGATGGGCAAGTCTTTGTACGAGTGTCATCACGGCGTCGATTCGGATCACCTGATGGGAACCTTCAAGAATGGTAAGCGAACCTCAGACGCAATATTCTAATGTTTTAACGATGATGACATAAAATTTAAGTGGGTAGCCTTCTTGGTAGGAAGCTACCGAGAGAAAAGTACTTTTTCCCTGCGAGCAAGCAATTTTCTGCTCTGGTCCGTTTAGCACGCTGGCTTTTACAAGGGAGCTAGCAAGCCATAAGCTTAGGCAGTCAAGAATACAGCAGTAGACCAATTTCCGTCGCAAATCACGTAATTTTTAAATTAAATTTACGCATAAAATTTTATGTTTCTGGTGTAGCAAACTGCTTTGATACGCTGTACTAGCTAACTTGATTTGTAATGTTGACCTCGTTCAGTTTGCATTATGAATTAATCTTTGCACATAATGTGCATTAACAGACATTATGTAATGTACAATATTGTATGTAAACAAAAATAGACAACAGAAAGTTGAAATTGAAATGAAAACGTCCTGCATAAATTAAATGCTATCAATATCCGTTCCTTATGAAACTTGGAGCAGCCATGTACTGTCTATTATTTTCTGCTAAATAAATATAGGTACTTCACGCTAAATTAAAGGCAGCTAAGTTGTAAATATAGTATGGGACAAATATCTTAAATAGAAGAAAACGTGCATCTGTAGCCGATCTACTAATCTCTCTCTCTCTCTCTTCTTGGCGTAACGTCCTCAATGGGACAAAGCCTGCTTCTCAGCTTAGTGTTCTATGAGCACTTCCACAGTTATTAACTGAGAGCTTCCTCTGCCAATGACCATTTTTGCATGTGTATATCGTGTGGCAGGCACGAAGATACTCTATGCCCAAGGAAGTCAAGGAAATTTCCTTTACGAAAAGATCCTGGACCGACCGGGAATCGAACCCGTCACCCTCAGCATGGTCATGCTGAATACCCGTGCGTTTACCGCCTCGGCTATATGGGCCGATCTACTAATATAAATGGTTGAATCTTGAAAATGCTTGAAAACCACTAAATCGTTTTTAAGTAATAAGTTTTAAACAAACTGACTGGCATTTTTATTTTTCTTCTTTGTTCAAACTGGGATAAAGTCTGCTTGTCAGCTTAAAGTTCAATGAGCGCTTCCACACAGTTATTATTTTTTACATTTGGATCATTTTCGACCCAAACCGTGGATGCAATAAGAAGGTCAAATTAGAGCTTCCACTGCCAATTACCATTTTGCATTCGTATGGAAGTGTGGAAAGCGTGTGTACTTGAATTCCGTAAATGAAATCCATCCAGTCTTTACAACACTTACATTATTGGCACACCAGTCTTTACAACAAGAAGAAAAAGATTCACACAATACACCAGGATCACAGACAGAGTGCAAAATGCAGCACCACTCATGGGTAAACGGCACCATATAAAACTGATGTAGTACCGTAAATCGGGGTCAAATTGATCTCCGGGTCGAAATTGATCAGACGATTTTCCGTTATATAAAGCATACTGAAAATAGTTTCCATGCAAATATCGTTTAGTATCAGTTTTCAACAGCACGATACTTGGAAGGAAACTATTTAAAATATTCTCAACCTAACTGAAAAACGTCTGATCAATTTCGACCCGAAGATCAATTTGACCCCGGTTTACGGTACGTGGTGCCAATGGGGACACACATTCGAACGAAAGTAAAATATTACTCCATATCGTTCCACTTTTCCCGCTTTTTGTTTTTTTTAATACTTTTCCACATTCCAATGGTAGTAAGACTTTTTGAGAAATTATAAAAAATATTTTTTTATGTGCCTTCTGGAATAAGTAAAAAAAATACGTTAATAAGAATGAGTTTAAAAATTACGAATACTTTTTTATACATGAAATAAGATGTCAAGACTCATTCCTTTCTGTTGCTAATTTACTGCCCTGTTGGGCATGGTCAGGCACGGTTAAAAGACATCCTTTGTTGCTCATGTTGCACGGGTTTTGTTCGACTACCAATTCGATCCGATAATAATAAATTGTTCCCCGATTGAATCGTAAAACATTCGTTGGCAGCGCAAACTTGAGTTCAATGAAACCAAACGCTTATCGTTTCTTGTAAAACAAAACAAAGGTACCGCTACAAACCTATAATTAATACCGCAAACCCTGCCTCTACCTTAGATAACTATGTCACCTGAGTGGCGGGCGGATCCAACCCACGAAAATATCGAAATCGAATGATCAAAATTTGAATAATTCACCACTAACCATTATTATCAATGCCAACATTTGGTGCGCTTGTTGCCAAACGTATACATACATGTTTTTCGCAACTCCAACCTGATTTGAATTTTATCTATTAATCGAATCTGCCTGTTGGTTGTTGGTAAATGCAAACACGCCCATGCCGGTGCGTAACCACAACCGACCCGATATATGAAAATGCAAACGGCGGGTGTGCACCAAAGATCATAGAATGCGACCGGCGTTGCTAATGAGCGGAAATGTTTTTGGCGTTTATTAGGCTGGATCAAAAAAGAAAAAGTTAGGCAGTACATTGCATCAAAATACTTCAACCCAGACCTTTTCTAAGGGAATACTTAGTTTATCATTCCTAATCAACTTGTATTAAATTTAAAACCATCAATATTTATAATGCGTGTGATTTTGTTTTTTGTCTTTTCACCCTGTTGAAGGGACATGCCACCTTAATATAACCACCGCACTGCTGCCAAAATTTCGATTTCACCGATTACGTAATGAATTATTATTATTTTCGGTAGCCGAGTGAAAACAAAATTTGCAAACAATGAACCTGTTGTTCGATTGTGTGTGTAGTATGCATATATTTAGTACGGTCAGCATGTCACGTCCAAAACAGCAATTAGAAAGCTCTCAATTTGGATTGATTGCATACAATTAGGTTGATGATGAGTAGGTAACGAAGGTATGACGGACCATTAATAAGGATTGTGACCGGTGATGCGCTAACGTTCTCTCTATTCTACCAAAGTCTCGAAGTTTTCTTGCAGCTACCATTACTTTATCTGCCAACAAGTTAAATTCTCGGTCATCGTACATGGTAGAAGACGGCGCAGTTTTTCTGCGTGAAATTTCCGCCTGTTTCCGCCTGTTTCCATACTGTTTTGTGTTTCAGTAATGACATGGAACCGTCAATTACTGGGTCTTTTTTTTTTATAGGTACCGAGTTTGCCGTAGAGTGCAGAAAGCTCGTGGTTCATCCTTCGCCGCCACACTCCGTTCTCCTGTACAACGCGGAAGATAGTCCTTGGAACGCCTCGCTCGAAAACTTCGAGCATGGGACATGAATCGTGGCCGTTCTTTGCCTTCGTATTTCACGACTCTTATTGTAGTCAGTCGTTCGTAAAGATCCGAGATAAACGAACTACTCTATCATCTCAAAGGTATCTCTGTCTACTGTGGTACAGTTATATCGCGATTTAGTGGAACCTCGATTATATAGACCCTCGATTTTCTGTATATTTTACCTCGCTTTTATGTGCATTTTTAATGATATTTTTCTATCCAATCAGTTTAAAACTTGCAGTTTGTATTATGATGACTTATAGTGCAGGGGTTTTCTACTATTTGGCACGCGAACCACTTCATATCAATAAATTGTTTTGTGGAGCACCCAAAAGCATGCCTCATGATATACTTAGGGTCTGTTAGAGAATTAAAATTTATTTTCACTTAAACTTGACAGTTATTTCCTTAACAGAACTGTCAAGTTTAAGTGTTGAACTGTCAAATTTAAGTAAAAATCATACTTTCCTTTATTTTTTGTAAATTTCTCACTTTGTCGATGATCACGATGAGTGGAGTATATGGTCTCACACCGTGTGATTCTTTGGCGATATTTTTTACAGATCCCTTAGCAATGACAACATTTTTAGCGGATGCATGCAAACTGCCCATTCGCCAGACTTTTCCTCAAAGCTGTCCAACAAACTTCTTTCTAAATTTCTTATGACTTCCTTACCGAAAATTGTAGTATATTCCTGATATTTTTGGTAGATGTCTTATACTATCTTGACATGTACTTACTCACCTGATTGAATTCCAAAATTTGTAGCAAATCCCATAAAAAGGCCATTGTAATGCTTTAGCAGATGACTGATGAGATGTATGACACATTATTTCCAGTGCTGTCACGGTAATTTCAGAGCTAGTTAGTTAAGGTTCCCCGATTTTAGCGCCCCTTCACTGGTACATTACCATGGATGAATTCCTGGAGAAATCACTGAAGGAACCGCTTAAGCAATTCCTGAAGGAACTACTGGAAAAACTTCTAGAAGAATCCATGGAACAACTTTTTGTGGAATTAGGAGGAACTTATAAACAAACCTCTGAAGAAAATTTCTGAATGAATCCATGGAAGATTTTTTGATAGAATCCTTTAGAGAATTTTTGGTCGAACACTCGGACAAATTTCCAAAAGTTTTTTAGAAGGACTTTTAGAAAAAAAAAATCAGAAACAAATTTTGGTAGATTTTCTAAAGGAGTTTCCAATAGATTTTCTAAACAAATGCCTAGAGAAATTTTTGAATAAATATCCAGAGGATATTGTGTTGCGTTCTTTTCTTCTTAAATCCAAACTGCTTGTAGTCCGATGACTTCGTTCCACGTACCCGACGGTGCTCTCGTCTGCGTTGTTTATAACTTACTATGATTTACTTTTCTCCAGCAATATTCCAGAGCTACATCGAGCTCACCCTCTTCCGACAATGTTTCCTCAAAATTTTACGCGTATGCTGAGACAACATCCGGTTGCTTCCGTCGCGCTAGATTGTACCGACACCGTACATTGGTGATGACGGAAAGTTTTAACCACAGCTTGACCAGTTGATTTTAGCGCCTCTGGACGTCAATAATGTCGGAGAAGTACCGTCTATCAATCAAACGTAGTCAATTCGCGATTCCATCTGCTGTGGTGATCTCCAGGTGTAAAGTGTAAGGGAGTGTGTGTGGAAGAAGTTGCTACGAATGGCGATTCTTGGAGGTGGCAATCATCGATGAGCCCCATTTTCATTCGTCAGCTGGTCTACCGTGAATCGCATATCAGTCCCATCTTTGCTGGATTTCCTGTACAAATGGGACAAATATGCGATTAATGACAGTCTTAATTCCTTATCCTGGCCTAACTGAGCATTTAGGTCTTCTATGACGTTCTTGACGTTCTGGGTACCGGTCATACTCGCGTTAGAACTATGCGTAAAAGGCACCATCATCAATGTTTCCAGAATGAGAGCTGTGCAAATTTGTTTTGCTGATGTTGAAGAATCCTTGATCATCAATCTGCACATTTTTTCGTCGATCGACCACCACCCGATCACGCGCTTCTACATGTCGCTCATCCCAATGAAAGCTGTTCCCCGCTCGCGTGAGTTGCCACGGCTCTAGAAGATGGTATGATTACCTCCAAACGTACCATGGATTCTGTCCAACACACCACCTGCAGCGCTGCAATGCCGTATCTGTGATCCTTTAAGAAGAAGTAGATCGGAGAGTATTCCGGCTCTTATAGGAAAGAACGCCTGTCATCGTTTAAAGTCAGAACTGAGGGAGGAAGAAGTTAGAGCAATTTTGCTGAATTTACTATTCTACTTATACAGGGGATAGACAAAATGATCGGGACAGGTGAAACATTCACTTACCAAAAAATGTTCAACTAGCTGTAAGTTTCCGTAAAGTGCATCAAATATTCTCAAATTTTCACTGTAAGTTGATCAACTACTTCTGTATCAGTAGTCAAGATTTGATAAAGGTCTGGCTGTTCGGCACGAAGTTATAAAGATTCTAGAAAAAGCTATAATTATCCGATAGCCAACTTTGAGCTGTTTTATCTTCTGATTCAATGAACCGAATGCAATGAAATTTTGACCATTTATGACTTATGTAATGAGCTCTGAAAATGTTTGACTTAACTTGAAATTTTTAACAAGAGAAAAAGTCATAGCGATTTCATTTATTTTATAACTTTCTAGTAAATTGGTCTATTTTATATATGCATCCCATTACTTTTTTAATTTATTGCCGACAATTTCGTTACTTTCCTTCAAAACATATTAACATACAAGTCAATTAGAGGGAGTTTATGTGAACGATAATTAGCATCTTGAATTTTGAAACGATGTTGAAGATTTGAATAATTTGGTGTTTTATTAGAAAATACTCTAATCGTTATATGTAATTTTCTTCCGTGTGAAGAATTTTAATTTAAGTCAAAAGTTTTTCATAGCTCATTACATAAGTCATGAATGGCCAAAATTCATTGAATCCGGAGATATAACAGCTCAAAATTGGCTATCGATTAATTATACCTTTTTCTAGACTTCTTATAACTTCGTGCAGAATAGCCCGACCTTTTCCAAATTTTGACCACTGATACACAACTAGTTGAACTACTAACAGTGAAAATTTGAGAATATTTGATGCTCTTTTCGAAAAGCAATAATTGAATTTGTTATTGTACCTTAACATACAATACGAGTAAAAGACACATTCTTTAAAACTAGTGAACTCTTAGAACTAGTTAAAAATGAACTATTTACAGTGTACAGAAGTTTATATTAATTGTAGCGTCGATAGAACAGACCACAGTGGTACTGCATAATGACACCTAAAGTGTACCAGATCGTACAATTATAGGAGAAAATATTTGAATAGCATACCACATTACTTGAAATTTTGAATAAATTGTTTTTCTTAGAAGTTGCACGCCCTACAATCAGTTGATTCGCCTTACCTACATTTATTAAATTAGCGTAACTTACAGCCAGTAAGAATGAAACCCAGATTAGCAATTTGTACCAAACCTTCAATATAGTTTTCAACTCCGGCGTCGAACTAATCAATCTTGTCATCCGCACGACCCGGTGCACTAATGCGTCGTTTCGGAGGCAGCAGTAATTAATTTCACATCGTGTTCATTTTTTTTCAGAGGAGATCAGCATCAGAACTGCTGCTAATCAAGCCAATCAATAGCCATGTGGAGGACATTATGAATATTTATCGACACCGAATTTCATCGATCAGGCAGCGGGTTACTGCTCGTTATTAGAAATATATGATTTTTTTTTGCACAATCACCACTGCCTCCCCATGCGACGTTCTTAATTTAGCGATTTAATCAAAATATCAATTCAGTTTCAATAATAATATACATTAAATCAACTGCGTCGAGAGCAAAACCGTCGTACTCTCCGGCCTGTACCAGCACGGAAGATTTATGATCGATAATGGTGGATAGGTTGTCAATATGGTTGAAAAATTTACGATAATTTACCGTGTGTTGCAGTTAACGCACCTGAACTGCGTTGCGCCCCCAGGTGCATGGTTATTAAAAACAAAATCTCAAATGAGCACGATCGAATTCGATAGGACGCGGACAGCGTACAGACAGCGGTGAACGGTGCCGGTCATTCGATATGATATATGAGTTTAACCTAGGTTGGCGGCGGTGGCGTATATACACCGTGGTGGGGCGTAACTTGAATGGAGCGTCGGAGGTTTAATCTATTTAATTTTTCGCATGCCGCCTTTTTAAGCGAACGTACAAGCTCACGTGATTTGCGTGCATCGCTAAAGACGATTTGTCATTGGAAGTGTGTGACATGTGGGGTGTAAAGTGGCCACTAAAGGTTCACTTTACCGATTATATCATATTAATATTTTAACTTTGTTGGTCGTTTCAGTAAACACAGTGAGGTATTATTTTTAAATTATTTCCTATTGAAATTTAACAACTAGTAGACTATTGTCTTGTGTTTCTAAAGAGGTCAAAAACAAACAAGATCACCTAAAACATCTTATTGTTTTAAGTACTTGTTATTCAAGGCAGTGAAGGGCTATGCTGCCGAAATTCTGCAAAATGACGTAAGCGACATTTAAAATTTCAATATTTTTTGGTACATTATATACAATATCTGGTGGAAAAATAGCACTGTGGTATTCCTGCTGTATTATAATGCAAGATCTAGTCGTAATCTATCATCTATGGAAAGAAACTTAGAGGATGAGCAAGAGTTTTATGCATAATAACCAAAACATGGGCTAAAACTATCAATGTCGCTTACTTTGCAGAATTACGGTAGTATGGTAGTTAACCCTTATGTGGCCGACAGAGTACCGATAATTGCCAATAAAACCGCATAATAATAATAACCCGGCGCCCACTTAAAAAGCACGGTGTAGAAAAAAAAACAAAAATTTTGTCGGACACATAAAGGTTAATTGAAGAGATGTCATGCTTTAAGCTCTAGTTATGCTTATCATCTCATATGTAGGGTCAATTCCACGACTCAATGGTCGCTTCAATATCATGTCATCATCTCCAGCACGTTCGCCTCCCATTTAAAGTTCACAAAAACGCAACACACGTCGATGTTGAAAAATAAACTTGCAAGACTAGTGTAAGCAATTGCTAAGCAGGAGCGTAATATACCAACCAACATTCCCGAAAGTGAGATCACAGGTGGTGGTGCTCCGATTCGTGCCGCGCCGTTCGACAGATGCAAGGACAGACGTTATGGAGCTATTTAGAGGCGAAAAACATGGACCTTTCATTTACTTGTTTTGAAAAGCGTCAACCCCCTCGGAACGACACCCGGTGGTAATGCTCTATTCCGAGACGGACGCAGAGGATGTTTTCAACTAAAATCTCCAATTTTAGCGGGGTGGAAAGAGAGCGTACGAGGTTAATATGGGTGGTAGGATAGCGTAAAAATAACGCAAAATAAGCATTCCACATTTGCTGTTTACATACAATTTATCCCCTCTTGCCGTTCCGACTGAACGATACGCTTGCCAAACGTTCGGATAGATAGGGGCACCATCAGAAGACCAAAAAAAAAAAAAAACAACAACCGTCCCTGACCAAGCCAATATGATTTAGATATTGGTAGGTTAGTGTTTCTCTTGGTTCTACAGCTACTGACGTTGACTGTGATGACGGCAAATACCAAAGCGTTGTGCTGGTTGTTTCTCGAGATATTGACACGAGCGCTGGTTGGGCGACAGTCGTCGAAGTACACAGGTGGCAAAAGGATCACCGTTTTTTTTTTCGCCATGCTCAAAGATGCATTCAGTTTTATATAGAACTGCTGCACTATCGCCAAGCTCATCAGCTCACTCTGGGGCGTCAACAACAGCTCGGCGAAGCATCAAATATTGATGAATAAAATTAGCAAGCCCAATGACCAAGAAGGGACCGCTTTGTGATCCGGATCTGGTTGGATGAACACTCGTAAAGATGTTCAAATTTACTGTTCTTCAAGTAATTTTATCAACAACCGCAGACACAATATACACGTGTAAAACATTAATCCCTCTGATTGTCATTACTCTCAATCTGTAGCGGAAATTTATTTATCAAACCACGTGAATTGAAAATAAACATCCCCATCAGAATGGCGTCCCACACTTGAACGAAACTGCATCGGTCTCCTTTCTGCCAAAACTTTATGGCGATGTTGATATCAACCTACTCTTTGATAGCAGCACACTGACGGCAGGGACCGTGTTGTTTACATTTTTGTCCCCGTATACATCAGAGAGCTGCAGCACTGGGATTGGGGAAAAGATGTGCACAATATGACACTTTGGTATCTCGCCTCTCTATCACTGCACAGCGGGAAAACAGAACTTTTCACAGTTAGACTTTTTGTTTAAATTATCTGTTTCAGTTTTGCGAGTGAAACGAGTTTTAAGACTGTCACAGACAACGGGAATAATTTGATTCTACATTGACATATACAACGAAAAAATTCATGTAAGTTGAAATGTTCTGAACCTGGCTTATGGTTGTTTTTTCATTACATGTAGAGGAATAATGGCAATAAATCTCAATACTTCGCCTAGGGTAACTTTTTTTCACAGACATGGAATCACTTTGTGGTATCCTACAAAGTTTTTTTTTTATCTGTATTAACGAGATTTTTAGCCCTAGGCTAGTTCATCTCGGGACCCACGCTTTACTTTACTTTAAGAAGAATCTCACCAGATCCGCTCCTTCTACAAAGTTGTTTGGTATATAGCCACCCACAGCACTACCTAGCGGCAACCATCGAAAACCTAAGATTTTGGCATACTTACATTCGGCCACGTTTTCCCATACAAACTTTAAGCTCGATGAGCGCCCCCTTGGGCTTAATCGATTTTGCTCAAATTTTGAACGTAACTTATATGGGTCAAAAACAACTGATTCAGGAGGTAAGACTTGGTATTTTTCGGAATTTTTGTTCTTGATAATGATATGAGTGTGGGCCACAGACGTCCTGTGTTGTGTTGCTTTTGTCACCAATGCCCGTAATTACGATATTTTCAGAGCAAGGACTGCTCTTCCGCGATATCATGTAACTAGTAAAGTGTGAATTATGACAGCAACACGAATAACGCGTAGTTTCCAATTGACCCACTGAGATTGTAAAACGTCTGCAGCAGCAATCTTCCTGGCTCTCAAGATGGTGGTGACGGAGCGGCATAACCAAATCACTCGCAAAAGTCGTGAAAATACTTAACATTCTTGCACAGCGGACTGAAACGGATCATCTATCGTGTGCAGTCTACTAACTTCTCGAGATCTGCAGTTCCACGTACCGAGTTTTCAATCGCAAGTCCTTTTCCGTAGCTGGGATTGTTGCCATTGAATCTGGTTCGCATTTTTGTCTTGTTTCTTTTTCGCTGTTTGTCAGTTTTACCCCTGGCTTGCAGGGCCTAACACCAACACCTTAACTTTCCGGAGGACCAGGGTTTGCGATTGTTCTTGGAGTCAGTCCTTCAATGGCACTCAGACGTCGATCAGCCGCCACTGACCTGAGAAATAGATGCTGTTGCCTGATGAGACGCTCCCCTGGATAACACAGGGTGTCTACTTCCTTGAAAAATCTGGTAAACCAGAAATCCTCATGGAATTTTATGTAACAGGGAAGAACCTGGAATAATCAGATAATATCTTGAATACTCAGTAAAATCTTAACCTAGCCTGTATACCTACTCAGCAGTAGACTCCACAGAGTTTACTACATTGTTATTATGAATAAAAAAGTTTTTGAAACGTAGTGTTTGTGTGTCCATCTAGAAATTTCACTTCAAGGATTTTCCAGGAATCCCGTCAGGGTTAAATCTGGAACTTCTTAAGAACTATAGCCTTCCAAATTTTTTCATGCCATTTTTCTTGATATTTTATTAATTCCTCCCGGAGATTCTTCCGGATTCCTGCCAGCCTTTTTCCAAGAAGTCTTTACGGGATTCTTTCTTGAGAATTTTCAAGGATCCCTGAATTTAGAACTATTACTCCTGGAGTTTTTTCGCGGGTACCCTACAGAATATCTTTCCAGAATTGCTTCCAGAGGTTTTTTCGGTACCCCAAAGTGCCTCGTGGGGTTTGCCGAAACAAATTTTCGTGGGATTTCATCCAGGATTTATCCAGAGATTCCACAAGATTTCTCTCAGAATTTATCGCAGATGTTGTCTCTGAATTTATCCTGATGTTTCCATAGGGAAACCTCTTGAATATTTTCCGCTATTCCTTCCGGCGTTCGTCTTGGGACATCCAGAGATCCAGGAGATCTTCCCGGAATTTATCCCAGAGTTGCTACAGGAGTGATTCTTATTTTATTATTTTTTTTCTCGAATCTGCAGGAGTTCCTCCCGGTATTTTTGCCAAAGTTTCTCCTGTAGTTTTTTCAAAAAAAAAAAAATCCCTGAATTTTCTTCCTTTTCTGTAGAGAACATGAGTTTCAGCAGGAATGTTTCCTGAAAAATTTCTCGCGGGTTTTCATTTGAAGTTTATGAAAACCTGAGCTTTCTCTCGAGGTTTTCCTCGGGACTTTTCTAAGAAGATTTCTTCCGGTGTTAATCCTGGCATATCTCTGAGTTTTTTTTTCCCTGAATTCGGAGTGCCTTCTAGCATTTCTTCTAGAGCTATTGCTGATATTGCTTCCAAAGTTCTTGCAGGTGTTTTTCAATAAAGCCTTTTTGAAATGTCTCCTTGGATAACATAGGCGCTGTACATATACTACGTAGCAAGGATGGAAGAAAATCACTTCAAGCGATAAATGATACAGGATACGAATAATCCAAGATAGCCTTGTTCTTACAGTAGCATGATGTCGACGCCTCACACCGTGCTCGAATCACAGAGATAATCAAAGCGTCTGATGCACGCTTTATCGCGTGATGACCCGTTATCGGATCATGTTACAAGTCATGATAAATTTTATTCATCACAATGTATGCCACTTATGCACCCGTAAACCGCATTCATCATTCGAAATAGTACATTCTTAAGCATATCTGGAAGTTTAAGCAGCAAGAATGCTCAAAAAGTGAATGAAATCACGAATTTATCATTTCGACTTCATGATAACGATCGCATCACGCCCGCACATGCCGAGCGAATCATTCTTCTCGGACCGTAGTTTGTTAGGACGCTTGACGACAAAATGTTATCGTTGTTCGCGATCATAGCGCGATGCCGTTCAACGGCGACACATTTGAAATCTGATCATGATCACTAGATTTCCATCCTTGCTACGTAGATTCTTTCTTGGCCATCTCAGACCTCCTGTTTCCCCACGTAGACTTCTGTCTATACAGAATTCTCGTAATTTGTATGGACCGTAGACTCACCCTCTATCATTTGAGTCTACGTCTTGATCTACGGATGGACCAAGTATATGGACAGGCTTTTACGAAATACCTTTTAGGAAAGTCTCGGAGAAATATCGAAAGAAACGGAGATGAAATCTTGCGAGAAAATCCACATATACTTATCTCGGATATCTCGAAAAATAGTACTGGGAGTAATCCCGGAAGAAAATATTAAGGAAATTCAAAGAGGAACTCTGCAAACCTTCATAAAAAATGGGGGGGGGGGGGGAGGGTTATTACGAGCGACTTCCCGTGAGGAAATTCAATAGAACTATTTAAAAAATCCCGCAGCAACTTAACATAAATTTTAGTAGGATCTCCGGGAGGAATTCAGCGAGAAAATCAGGAAGCATATGGGGAAAACCTCTGGAAGAAATCCCAGGACCATTTCTCAGAAATAAAAAAAAACACCAATCAACCGAGATTTGAGAACTATTTATGAAAATAAATATGTTACAACCTCTGAATGGAAACCTGGGAGAACTGGAGCAAACCAGAAAAGATGCAGTGATATGGTAGAATTTCATGAATACTAGGATCCTAGTGCCATAAGTAATCTCACGCTCCCAAATTCATCCTGTTCGAAAACAAGCGATTATGGCACCGATGGATTCCGTTCTTTTTCAAACAGCGCTTCAATCCCATGTTTTTCGTAGGATGAAAATAAGAGCCAAATCATGAGCCAAATGCTTAACAAGGGAACCAATACCCTAGTTCTATAAACAATTAATTATTTTTGAGAATATTTCTGTATAGTTTGGAAAATACATAAATCTTACTATCTTATACCGACTTTTTGAGATTTTCCACGAATTCGGGCATAGTTTTTCCGGCTTTTCTTAATGATTTTTTTCAGCTGTGGAAAACTTTGTCTACTTCTTATTTTTTTTTTCATTAAAAAACTTTGTTTCTACGATGCTTCGTTCTTTAGTTATGATTTTTGGAAAAAAAGAGGTTTATATGGCACATTTGGATATTTTTCAACAAAATTGGCCATAACTCAAAAACGAAAAAAAAAAGTGCGTTCCAAAAATTTCAGCAATTAAAGCTTATAAAATAACCTTCTCAAAAATATTTTTTTGAAAATTTTTCACAAGTTTGGGCATAGTTTTTCCGGCTTTTCTTTACGAACTTTCTCAACTGTGGATAATTTGTCCTGTTCATTTTTTTTTTAATTTCTGAGAACATTTGCTTCTATTTAAAATAAAAACTTTGTTTCTACGATGCTTCGTTTTTGAGCTCAATTTTTCAAAGTAAGTAGTATCAGGGGAAAACAAAAGAAATCCACCTGAGTTTTCCGGGAATATAGGCGACCCTGATTTTTTTCAATTTTTTTGTTGTTCATATACATACCTATGAGCCCTGCCTGTGGAATAGGTTTCATGAACATCTGAGACCCTTCGGCCCAATTTGTGCGAAAATTTAAAAAAAAAATGCTCATATGAATCTTAGACAAGAATGTCGTAATCTTTTAATAATTGAGAACTGCCCTGGCCAGGTCCTTGCGACTGCTGAGGGATGCAAAAGGAAGGTTAGTTAGACATCAAGATGCAGAAACTTCTACGACCTCAGGCTTGGTTGTCACGGGAATTTGGGGGTTGTTAGTGAAAGGGTAAACAAGGGTACGTTTGGTCAACGTTTACCTGTGCTTGTTATTATACTTTTATAAACATCTAAGAATTATTACTAGAACCAAAGGTTTCAAACAGATTATAACGCAACTAGCTGACCCGACGTGGCTAGCCACGTTAGCTAGAAAAAGATTGTTTTTATAATTCCAGTTACACTTCTTCAATGAAACTGTTTTCGAGAACATTCCAGAATCTCTCTCCAGAACGCTTCTCTCTTAAACGTTTAGTAATCTCCAGAAAGTTCTCAAAATTTAATGAATTTTGATTTTTCAGAACTCTTCAGAAGGCCCATTTGAATTTTTTTTTGAACGTTGACAAACTCCCCGAACATAATCGGCATAAAAAAATTTGTTCCAGAAAATTCCAGAAGGTTAGTTTTCTTATTATTTCTGAAACATTCAGTAACTTCTAAAAAGTACCTGGGAAGTTTAATGTTCCAGAATATTCTAGTGATTTTTTTCTGTTTTCATTTGGAATGTTCAGTAGCTTCCAGAAATTTCTCAAGCAATTTATGAATTTGGCTGTTCCAGAACCTTCTTAAAGGATATTTTTCTGTCTTTCTGGAACGTTCACAAACTCTCAGACACTTTTCGTAAATTAAAAAAAAAAGTTTGCAGAAGGTCTTTGTCTTGTTTTTGTCCAGTAACTTCTCGAAAGTTCTAAGAATTTTGATTATCTAGAACATTTTTGTAGATTATTATTCTTCTTTCTGAAACATTCAGTAATCTCTAGAAAGGTCTCGAAATTTTATGAATTTTGGTGTTCCAGAACATTTTAGAAGGCCCTTTACTTCTTTCTTGGACTTTCATTAACTTCCAGAAAGTTCTTGAAATTAAGAATGAAAAGTGTACAGAACATTCCGGAAGGTTCTTCTCCTTTCTCTGTTTGAAACGTTCAGTAAGGTACAGAAAGTTTTCGATATTTGAGGAAGTGTGATATCCAGAATATCTCAGTCTCAGATGATTGTTTTACTTTTGTAACGTTCATTATCTTTCAGGAGGTTTCTGGAAATTTTATGGATTTTTATGTTCCAGAACATTCTAGAAGGTTCTTTATTGCTTCCTTGCTCGTTCCCTAACGTCCATAACCTTTTCCCAATATAATAAAGTTGCATGCTCTAGAGCATTCTAGAAGGTTCTTTTCTAAAACGTTCAACAACTTAGAAGTGGTTATTAGAAGACGAAGTTCTCAGTTAATAACTGAGCTCATAGACACTAAGCTAAGAAGCAGGCTTTGTCCCAGTTGGGACGTTACGCCAAAAAAAAGATGTTCCATAATGCTGCCGAAGGTTCTTCTTCTTCTTCTTTCTGAAGCGTCCAGAAACTTCAAGGGGATTCTCGAAAATTTAAGAAGTTCCATATTTTAGAGCATTCCAGAACGTTATTAATGTTCTGGAACTTTCAGAAAGTTCTTAGATTTTTTAGAATATTGATGTTCCAGAACATTCCAGAAAGTTCTTCTTATTATTTCTGAAAAGTCAAAAAAACATCCAGAATGTTCTCGATCCTTTTAGAAATTTGAAACAACTATGGTGAAACATTTCAACGAAACATTTCAAAGCGTGACGGAAGGACAGACAACTCTGGGATTTTATATATTGCTAATTTGGAGAAAATTTTCCACTTTACGGAAGATTGAAAAGCTACCGCAGCTGTCAGACTGATGATTTTCACCAATGTATCATCAATCAGTCCAAGGATACCTTGGATCGAGCCTTGGATACGACGCCGATGATCATTGTTTGTTGTTGCTTTTCAGAACATTTCACTTTGCAAGCATGCTTTGATTTGACCAAACTTTTCAATGATACGATCATTTTCATGGCTGCGGTAGGACTTTGACAGCTGCGGTAGAACTCGGCGGCTACCGCAGAGTGGAAAATTTTCTAAAAATCCGCAATATATGATGAGTAATAAATATCATAGTTTGTTACAATTATCTAACATTTTTGTAAAAGCCTTCTAGACGGACATCCTACACAATGACATTGTACTCACAGTTCAAAAATTGGTTATAAATATAATTTTTATTTTGACCCTATCTGCATCAGTGTACGCTGATCCCTTGAAATGTGAGTGAAAATATTTGAATGCAATAAAAAATACTTCTTTTCAACCTCGAATGGCTTGCCGATGGAAAAATTGTTACACAAACATCATCAACACTGGCAAGGAAAAAATCATAACAGAAAATCGAGTCGTTGTCACCATCGTTGACTGGCTGACTATGGCAGAACGAATGCGCTTTCACTCTGCTCTTTCTTACAAAGGTAACTGCCCGATATACAAATCATGCTTCTTTATTATGGTGGGTCGATTTTTCGTCGGTTGCACTGCGTGGCGATCCTGGCGTTGAGATAGCGAAAGAAAAACAACATTTTTTCCCTGGCAGCAGCAAAGCAAACAGCAGCAGAGATTGCTGCTGCTGCTCCGAGAGCTACTGCACTACGTTACACTGGTTCACTTTAGTTGATTACGTCCTACACGCTGCGCGTGTACACATGCAGAAGCTGCCCCTAGGGGAAGATCCTTGGGTAAATAGTAACGGAACGTGATTTTTGACACTCGTTGAGTTGAACGAATTTGATTGGGGATCTTTTTTTTCCTGATATTTGAGTGGGTGGTGAAGACTCAACAAGTTTACTCAAAGTTGTGTGATATGAATATGGAAACGACAGCGTTCATTCAATGACATGCATATTTGTGCAAATCGAGTTGTTAAGTAAAGTTTATGTGGCAATTGGCGGCGTCAGCAACGCGAAAACGAGTCAACGTTTCATGAAAAGCGCGGTTTGATTGCATTTATTTTGTGTGACAAAAGTTTTAATATTTCCTCAATGTATGATTTTCGATTAAATTTCTAATTGAACGTCACATTTTTGATAGCTGAATAACAGCTTATTCAGGTAAAAATTTTAAAATTAAGCTTGGGAGCGGTTTATTCATGCATTGTACAGCAATAATGTTTGTTGCAAATGCAGGAAAGAAAAAAAAGATGCATTGTTTCTTCGGCTGTAACATGTTTTAACTCTTTTGAGTTAAACAAACAGTTTGACAAATAATGAGCGTTTTTATAATACTTCCAGGTAATGCAGTTATACATGGCTTCGTAACAACTCAAAATGCATAATTTCATAAACCTATTATCCCAGAAAACCAATCTACCATGCTCTTCTCTATATTGCAATACCTATCCCTCCACTATCTCATCACCTTCTTAAAACAGTCTGACATCGATGACTTTATTCACCTTTTCGCTTTCATTACAATGAGATTTTATGGCATCTCCCGGAGGACCTCCCACTACGGTCAGCTTCCAGGGAGATCCCGCCGCGAAGATCATGGATGCTAAAAACCAAATTACCCCCGCCGGTCACTAATGGTCCGGCAAAAGGGCGTATAATTTCCCTTCGATTAAGCTTTTAAAAGGAAGCATAAATTCCACAGTGTACAGCAGTAGTGGCAATGGCAGTAGCAGCGGCTGTTGCCTGCAATGCACCTCCTTAGCTTTTGGAACACCGGTGGGCGGGAAGGCTGAACGAGTACAACGTGACAATAAAAGCTAGAAGCTTTCAAGATTTTTACACTTTCTTTGAACCGATGTGGGGTTTGATTTTCATGCACTGCTCCACTGCAATCACGGCTGGCTGCTCGATCCCGATGGAAGGTGTTCGCACGGCTTATTGTCTTCGTGTAGAAAAGGAGCCATTATGTTTAACGGGCGGACGGGTGTGATGTGAAGGTCATCCATTGTGAGGTTTTATTGAGCTTCTACCCGTTAGCTTCGATGCATACGAACATTAGGTAGCATGTTTTACGAGTAACGAGTTGATACCGCCTCCCGCGTCAAGTACTTCTCCGTTGGCCGTAGACTTGTTACAAAGGAACACATATTACCGTTGCTGAACGTGAAAATAATCTATTGTACGTAATTATAGAGCAAACACATGAAAATTTGACAACCCCTTCATTAGATCTGCCTCTGTTGCGATAACCTGTCGCGGTCCAGTCTCAGACGTGCTTGCTTGAAGACCTGCTGCAATCGTTGAGTGTTCTCCTCTGATACACACCAGGTTTCACTTGTTGGATTAGGTCCCAGATCTTCAACTTTAACCAATCGATCAGGAAGCCCATGGTTCCTGGTAAAACTTTTTTTTATCTGTATTAACGAGATTTTTAGCCCTAGTTCATCTCGGGACCCACGCTTTATTTCCCTTCCGAAGGAAGAACCCACATTTTGCGAGTTTGTTGGGAGTGGGATTCGATCCCAGGTCCTCGGCGTGATAGTCAAGTGTTCTAACCATCACTCCAGGACCGCTCGCCTCCCTGGTCAAACTAAAGAAGCATTGTATGAGTAGGTAAGGTGATGCGCTGTTGTCTGCCACAGTCATTATATAAAAGCATGGTCTATATTTTTACTCAATATTACTTGAAATTTTGTTTTCGAATTTGATCCGTTGCTTGAGTTGAACGGTTATTTGATGAAAAATTCAAATTTGATGCATTTTTCTTCCTTCTGACCACTTTCACCTGACATTACGGTGAAGGGATTTTCCCTCGTGCGCTTCTAATGCAGTGCCAACATACATACACCAGGACCAATAGTGCAAGCACTTTTCTTTGTTTTCCGAGATGACTGCAGCAGATGAGAGGGGGTAAAATGTACGCAAAGCAACGTAAACATACCGCGCCACAATTTATTCTGCTTTGATAAACATAAACAAAAGTTGAAAATTGGAATTGAAATGAAACTGCAACTAAATAAGCTTATTAAGTCTGTGTGGCGGAGCAAGATTTATTACGGTGGATGGCCATAATTGAATTCCGCCAGAGACGGCTCCTTCGAATTACAGGAGCTTCAGCTCATCGTCGTCCGAATGACGACGATGGGTTAGCGCGGGATTCTTTCCTTGGCCTCCGTCGAGGGAAATCCGAAAGAATAGACAGTACCTAAGAGCAGTGGTAGAGCATCCAACCTAAATGCACTTGTGTTACTTGATGCACCGTGCCGCGAGCAGAGGGATGTTCTCAAGATGCACACCGAGTCAGGGGATTTATTGTGGATATCATAAATTTAGCAGGATTGCCACAGTGGATCGTGGTTATTGCGCTCTCTTGTAGCGAGAGTGTAATCCAAGGAAAATTTGACTTAATGGTATACAGCAAATCACCGGGGAGTCTTTGACAGTGCTTTTTATTCGGAAAACTCCGAAACACATAACAAATGGAAACTCATCGCAGGCCGATGACTGCTGCCAACAAAGTACCACTACAGAGTATAATAATGGCAGTCACACAGAAAAGTGACCTTCCCAACGAAAACAGCCATTTCCTTTTGTTTAATGCGAAAAGTTTCCTCGAACATTACAACTAGCAACAGAGCAAATAAAAATTGCTAATCCCAAACCATTTCGATTCCACTCGACGTCACGTTTCTAATCAGGGACCGCTCATTCACAGAGGTATTCTTCATCCGGGAGCAGTCGTTCCTCTGTCTTGAACGATCCCCTCTTTTCGTCCCTAATGAAACCGTTCACCTTCCGTCTGATGTTCCGTTTTTTTTTTGCTTGACGTTGCACAATTTGCCAACAAAATTCCAACCAACCCATCATGGAATCCCACAGGGTACGAGTGTGAGCACGATTGGCAGAAAACTTTAATTTTTCTATGCGGTGTAACTTTTTTCATTAACTAAATTTGTGTCTAAATACTTTGGCGGTTGGCGCGAGAGCATCTTTGTAAAACGTGCAAGAACGACGGAGGCGAAGGATATTTTCCCCCACCACCACCACCATCCATTGCATCGTTAATAGCCGTTGACGTTAGCTGGGCGTGGGAAGAGGGGAGGTAAAATGCAGTAAAGATTTTAATTCAATCCCATCGGTGCTTCTGCTTGCTGGTTGCATCCACTACTGGGTTGGTACATATTTGGCTACGGGCAATTTTCGGGTGGAATCTAGCTAATTTGTGGCGAACAGCGTGAGTGTCGGCAAAAAAGAGGGGAAAATGGAAGGAAACAGCGATTCGCTTTTTCCTGAGCTTTTTTCATCAAAGGAAATTGTAGATGAGCACATTGAAAGTTCCCAATTATGTATCTCGAAGGAAGTGCATATCCTTTGTTTGTCTTTTTTGACTTTGTGGTTGTTCCGTGTTGTTGTTGCAACGTCCCTTGTAACCTTCGGGGATGAACGAATTGTAATTAATGCAAGTTAAGTAGAAATCGTTAAGGTGGGGTGAAAAAATAATTTGTTTTATTAAATATACTATTTCTTTCATAAATCACTGTTTGTCCTATAGGGTGCAAATGCAATAAGAGTTTATTGAAGATAAATATCGTAAAACGATCTCAAACGGGATGTTCGAGCGAATATTCTTCGGAATATCGAATAACGAATTTTTCGAGTTAATAATGGGCCAGTTTCGGATTAAAAAAAAACTACCTATAGAACCTCTTAAAACCTGTATGATCATTTAGAGATCGTGAGTGTGATTTCCAAGAGAAACTTTTGGAAAAAAATCTGATTTTTTTTTCATTTCGGCCAACACGAACAGAAGTGTTTCCAAAGTGCCAAGTCTTGTGACTCGAACAGTGTACTTCCCATCCACCATTTCCATCGAGGTGCTGGGATCCAATGGAACAAGTGTGATGCAAACCCCAAAATCGACATTCCGCCGTGTGATCAACACTGATCTTATACAAGTTGAGCCACATCGAGCCCTGATCAAGATTCCAACCACAGGATCGAAATGATGGCTCTGATCTAAAATAATCAACTCTTTTCTGTGACTAAAAGCCGAAAAATACCAAGTTTACTTGAAAGTTATACAAACATATCAATAAACCTCCCTGGTAACCAATAAGCATTTAAACAAGCTGTATCTCAGCATTATATCTACATTCCATCTGCCTACCTGCCTCCATTGCCTTACATTTTTGAAACGCAGAGTGAGAAAAAGAGAAAAGGTGAGATTGAAAAGGCAGCGGAAGAAGAAGCGTAAACGTAAACGTATTTTCGTTTCCATTTGTGATAGGCTGCGGGATAAGCATTCAATCAGCCGTATATTGGGTCAAAACCTGCATGCAGAACTTAACCGTTATGTGTCCGACAATTGTTTTGCTTTTTTTTCTACACCGTGCTTTTTAAATGGGCGCTGTGTACCCGGGTACCCTGTCGGCCACATAAGGGTTAAGAGGCATATACGACTGATTTTCATTGAATGGCCAACTGTAAATGCGCATTTCAACTGCTAATTGTTTACCGATGCTGTAGGAAAAGTTTGAGATTTTTTTTTATCAAAAAGTCATTATGCTTTAGGAATAATTAAGGTAAATTTTTAAAATAAACCTTTTGAAAAATTCTTACAGACAGTAATGAAAAAATATGGGGTTTTTGGACTTGGTTCTTTCAAAAGGGTTTTTCCCCATCTTAATCCTCATTAAGAGTAAAGTCAGATGAGGTATAAATAAATAAACAAACAAACAAAATAAACAAACAATATCCATAGTGAAACTTTCATTGTGATTTATGTATTGAGACTCGTATCTCTTAAACAAGTTCTATGTTCGGACACACTTGGGAGATCGAGCCATATTTTTCAAAACACTTCTGACAGATCCGAGGCTACCTAGTCAATGCTCGAAATAAGGTGAATCCCAACCAGCGTACAGCTTTTCAGTTCAAAATGACTTGCAAGGACTCGGATCGGAGCCACATTCCAAAGAAACGCGTTCAGACCTTTAGAGGTCTGTTACCTTGAGCCATTCGTTAAGTTCTTTCTGATCAATGACGGACCTCGACGATCGATTTTGATGACGACATCAACGAGCGACTTTTCTTCATTAGCGTCAATGGGAAAGTTACTTCCCGCTACTGGGTACGTTCAGTCTCCCTCACTATTTCGTGTCTCCGTTTCGTAAAGTGTTCGACCTGATCGAACTTTTTGTTCTTGTTGTTGATGCTAGCGACCTTCTTACGTAGGGTCAGAGACGAACCAGCCAAGGACTGAAAGTCTCTTAAATAAAGACAAATCAATCAACGTAGGGTCTGCGACCATTTGGGCAGGGGTAACTATTTTGGGCACTTGCTGCTATAACTCAATCAATTTCGCTTCGATTGACTTGAATTTTTGATCGTAGCTGTGCGTATCTGATCGTGTTCCAAATTAAAGTCAATCTGATAAAAATTGACTGAGCATAGAGTTGATTGATTGATTTAGCTATATTATAGAAACTTTCAGCCCTTGACTGGTGCTTCTCTAGCAGAGAATGCACAAAATAGGTCCTCCTGCCCGAATGGTCCCATATCCTATTTCGCAGATTTCTGCCAAAAACCAAGATAGCTCTCTTTCAGAACAGGAACTATTCCTGGAGCCCGGGTATTGGAAGCTATCTGAGGATATCATATTTGTTTGGTCAGTCATCGAATTCTATGGAGCAACTCTACTATAGTTTTAGCTCTAATGAGATAGGAGCATTGTCGATATAGGGGTAGGCGGGGCATAATGAGCAGGTGGGGCATAATGAGCACCTTGTATTTTCACTGTAAATCTTCAAATTAACAAAACAAATTGCTTGATTGTAGCCTAATTATCTAAAATCCAATGAGTTGAGGACAAAACATTATTCAAAAAATCCGTTTACCATGAAAAATTAATCAAAATGCGAAAAATGGTCATGTACTGGGAAAATATTATAAGAATCAGGTGACCTTAAATAAGGTTTTGAGAATGGAACTAACAACTTAGTGGCCATCTATCGATTTTCTTGATATTCCCTAGGCCAATGAAATGTATATGTAACACTTTTCAACTATTTGTATAATTATTTAGTTAAAAAAATATGCTTCAAAGAGTTGGTAGTAGGGTGGGGCAAAATGAGCAACGGGTGAAAAAATAATGAAAATGGTAAACATCTTCAACAAACAAATTTTAATTTTGGTTTTCTCTGTTTTGATGCATATAGTAAGATTTTGTCTGTAACTTTCAATTTATTAGCTTGAAAACTTCAGTATCTGTATATCAGCACCACTTAAAAAATATTCAATAGAAGAGTCCTTGGAACCCCACAGTTCCCTATAAAATAAACCCCGTAATCCCTTCAAATTCTCATTGATTGTTGCCGGTATCCTTGATCATTGACAAGAATAGTCAATTAGCATTTGATTGTGTACAAAACTGGTATTGATCATCCTGCCCCACCTAGGTTGCTCATTATGCCCCACCCCCAAAACGAAACTCGCAATTTTATACGTTTTTAAAAACATAAAATTTTATAACATTTATAACTTTATTCGGAATTTCAACGATTAGCTTTTGTCAGTTAAGGTTTGAACGAGATTGAACGCTAAAATTACACATTGTTTGCACTTAATTTACTGGATTTGGTGGCAAAATGCTTAAGCTGCTCATTATGCCCCGCCTACCCCTAACAAGTTCGTTGCCGTTTGTGTTAGAGAGATCATTACAGCGACCGTTATTCGGGAATGGCGAAGCGATCCTTTTGCTTTGAATACGACCGACCTCGCCATCAACAGGATATTTGGACCGAATGTTTCTTGTACCAATTCTTATTTCAGTGGACCATTGCTTCTTCACCATTCGGAAGCGACTACAACATACCACTTGAACTTCACATTGCGAAGAAATGGCCCATATAGTCACAGGTGTAAAGACGTGAGATTTAGCATGACCATGACCAGGCCAATAAAAAATTGAGAAATTTGATGCACTTTTCAAAATGTAACAGCTAGTTGATTTTTTTTCCTTGTACATATATGTTTTGAGTGATTGAGTCCAACCGTTTAAAGGTCACTAAAATTTGTAAATAGCATAGCATAGCATAGCATAGCCGACCGTACACATCCTGGGGTGGCTGTCGATAGAGAAGTTTAATGCGCCAGAAAAGTTGCCTGGGACTTGACAAACCTTTCATTTAACGAACTCTCGACACCTGGCCAGGTCCTTACGATCAGCGGGGATGGGGAGGAAATGTTGATTAGATATCTACTCAGAATATGTCCAAGAACTTGGCCCACTTCATAGATATCTGGAGTTGGAAATTGGATAGGGTTTAATGGGGTGCTTTCCTTGGCGAAAAAGCGTACGAGAAATTGTCATGGTTTAATCATTTACCTGGTTACCACTGAAAAAGTAAAAATAAGCATTAAGCAAGTCACACAAATTTCGTGGGTAGCCCAAGCTACACATTTACATAATGGGATGCACAAAAAACTTCCATGAAAACACGTTGCACAAAGCGAAAGCACAACTGATTATGCTCAACTTCTATAAATTCATTTGGAACTTCAAATGGGGCCGCATAATACGGAGCAAACTCACCGGATTTTTATATGAAGATGATGAAAGCTGCATTTATTTTTGTCCGTCAGAGAACTCCAGGGTCCTTTTGCTTCAGAGACCTTCAACAAACTTGGAGGTGGAGTAACCACAAGCACCAGTGAATATTTTCCGGAATCGCAGCTCAACACCACAAACACGTTATTTTTATTTTTCACAATACACAACCAGAACCTTGAAGCCATTCAATTCCTATTAAAAGTTATTGTAAAAACTAAAAACTGCAAATTCGGACTGGAAAACTGACAGGAACGAAAATTTCACATCTTAAAGGTCACTAAAATTTGTAAATTGAACTAAAACATAACGCAATCAAATGCCTTATGATGAAGTTAGCAGTCTTGTGCATTATCACCATCATAACACAAAAAAGCCGCAACATCAACATTGCCCTTCTTCCTCCATCAACGCTAAAGCCGACCGTCTCTATGTTGCTATCGAACACATTCGAGACGAACGCATTGATACGGTGGCTGCCGCCGCCACGCTCTTTCTCTGCAAATCTCTTGAGTAGCCGAACGCTTCTTAACCGTCGTTCCGACGCAGAGCTATGTCACTCACTACTGGGTGACTTTCGTCTGAAAATGCCAGGATGAGGGTCAATTTGTTAAGTAGTATTGCATGGCGCAGCAAACACAAACATAGCACGCCTTATGAATAGAATGCAAAGCGTAGAACAAAAACTCGCTTCGGTGTTTCATCTTCTTCTTCTCTTCTTCTTCTTGGCGTAACGTCCTCACTGGGACAAAGCCTGCTTCTCAGCTTAGTGTTCTATGAGCACTTCCACAGTTATTAACTGAGAGCTTCCTCTGCCAATGACCATTTTGCATGTGTATATCGTGTGGCAGGCACGAAGATACTCTATGCCCAAGGAAGTCAAGGAAATTTCCTTTACGAAAAGATCCTGGACCGACCGGGAATCGAACCCGTCACCCTCAGCATGGTCATGCTGAATACCCGTGCGTTTACCGCCTCGGCTATATGGGCCCTCGGTGTTTCATCGTGTGGTTCGAAAACAAGAGACGATCGCTGCTGTTGGATGTGGTTGACTCTGCATTGAACGAGGGTTGGCTTGAGTGGCTTTTGCGTGAATCGATTATGTTTTGATGGACTGCGTTTGTCGTATGAAGTGATGGTTAGAGCGAGTGTCATTCGACATTGACCCTCCTGAAACTGCACAACCCTGGAAGTTAGTATTCCTTTAATCTCTTGAAACATTGGTAATTTTAATATAGTATTCAGCTTTGGGTTTTATACATTTTTACAAACACATATATTTTTCTGTCTTTCTGCGCTCGTTTTGCACGTTACACATATAAGTGTAATCAAATACTGCGTGACGTGTGTCCCTGTTCGTTATTTTCCCAAAATATAAACTCATAAAGATTAATTATAATGTTATCGCTTTTAACTAATTGTACCCTGCAGCACCACAAAGCGATAGTAACCACAACAAAACCGGCAGCTGCTGTGTCTGTAGCTGGATAATGTCACCATTTCCAAGAAGCTGGAAAACAAAGCTATAATTTTCGTACAATGCACTTTCCGGTTTTGTACCGATTTGAGCATGCCAAGAGTCGTGTTGAATCGGAGGCTGTTATTAAAGCACCACTAATCGGAGTTGAAAATATGCTAATCGAAATTATTTTCAGAGAGTAGTAATTAGCGTTTGGTAACTATCCTACATTGCCGTGTCAAGTTGCTTTATGTTTTTCGTTGAAGGAATTTTCATCAAAATTTATCAATATCTTCGAACTGACCTACGAACATGTCCTTGAAGGTACCAAACCTTCCAAAGGATAGCACAACAAAAAGTCAATGTGCCTTGCACTTTTCCACTGCTTTCAACAGCTCCAAACAGTAGCAGCAGCAGTAGTAGTGGCGTGATCGTGACCATCCCCAAAGGCACATCTATTCAGCCACGAACGGAATCGACCGAAAAAAAATCCTAGAGAAACTGAACAACAGGGGAGGAGTGAATGAAATTAAATGGTCGTACTTTTCTATTCCGAGGAAAATTGAAACTTACCAAGCACAATGGATGATGATAGGTGACGAACCAGGGGCAGCGGGTGGGCGTTCCCTCTGGTACATTTTTTGATGGTGGTTGTTATACCAAACTATTACTGGCTTGGGGGTCGATCCAAATTACCCATTTCTACCGAGGGGAACTGCGTTGTTCATTCAATCCAATGCAGAAACATGCTGTCGACACAAAGTTCGCCTTTCCCAGTGCTGGCAGTAAAAAAGTACTTTTTATGCAAATGCACCTGGCGCACGACCATCACTCGGGGAGTGCACTATTTGAACAACTTCTCAACAGATTTCGCCTACCTGTGCCACAGTTGCCACGATACGAACTAGGCGGTGGCGACACTGACTGGCAGGACGAAGTGAATAGAAGTGACTATGCGAAGAGTGACTTTGCGCTTTGTTTAGTTTTGGTGGAGTCCTTTTTACAGAAAGTGACACTGCCAGCCAGAAGTGCAACAACCAGTTTATAACACAGAACGAAAATTTCCCAATTCGACAGGAACGGTTTGATGATTATGTTTGTCCGGGGCAGGGGAAAGCTGGGGCACGTAATGCTGTTGGATTTCATGAGTCTATCAACCTACTGCAAGTAAAGCCAGGGGCTTTCAGCTCAAAAGGCAGAGGTAGCGTACGAGTTATAGATTTTCCGTGGTACTGCCAGAGTCGTGGGGTGTGGATTTTCCACGATTTGGATGGGTATGTACAAGAACACACGTCCCACCGAACTTCAACTACTTAGAGGAGATACGGGCTGGCGAAAAAAGGTTGCCTCTTTGGCAACGAACGAAACAGTCTCGTTTAGTGAATATACGAAGCATAATTGGCAAAAGCTGCTGCAGCACGATTGCATTCAAACTGTTTATGAATGTCAATTCGCTGCTGCTGGGTGACGGTACTAGCTGATTCGGAAGAAAGAATGTTACTTCGCCAGGGATGAATTCGGTTGTAATTCCAGAAAACAATTCTTACTGGTCTAATCTTGTCTAGTTCACACATACACAGCCAATCATTGAAAGAATCCTGGAAAATGATAGAATTTACTATTTCTTCCATTTTTTTTGTCATTATCAATACTTGCAAGGCATCGGAGATGTATTACAAGTATTGAAGTGGCCAGGCCTACTGTGCAGCGTCCTTGAAGACGATTGAACCAACACTATGGAACAGCCTCTTGAAATTCCTCCAAAATTCACTCGGGAATTCACCCAGGAATCTCTTAATGAAATACCTTTTGTGATTTATCCTGAAATTCTCGAAGGAGTTCCTCTAGTTTTTTTTTTCAAGGATTCAAACTCCTTTATTCAAACTACATTTATTCCTACTGGCTTTAATCTGCTAGGATTCCTCTTTGAAATAGGACGCAATTTGTGTAAAGTACTAGAATTGTAGTAATGTGCTGAATTTTTGTGTGGTGTGAAGGTCAATTCTCTGTTTCTGCAATAAAATGGTGCAAAAAGCGTGGGTATTATTATTATGCAAGAAATGGAGAAAACAACAACACTGTTGCCTAAATGTTTGCTCAAACAGTATCAAATCAGGCAAGGAATCAGCAAGGCTTCTCTAGGATTTACCATGGGATTCCAGAGATTTTTGCAAGGATTCATCCTGCCATTCCCTTTAAAATTTCTACTGGGATTCTCCCAGTTATACTTGCAATGCTTCAATACTTCAACTATTCCTGCTCAACAAGTATTCGCTGAGATTCACACAGTAATTCCTGCTGGAACTTATTCTGCACATTTTGAACTCTTTTCTATTTTTTTTCCAGGGATTTCACCGGTATTTCTTCCGAAAACTCAAGCTAGGATTTCGGCAAAAAAAAACATCAGGAATTTCTTCAGAGATTCAATCAAAGATTGCTGGTTCCAGGAATCCCTGTTGAATTACTCCAGGGATGCCTCATTTTCTTTCAAAGCATTTCTTTTAATGATTCCTTCAGGAATTTCTCCTTTTCCATAGATTTTGCAGTTACTCAATTTCATTCGTTAAGTGAAACGTAAACATGTTGCAGTTAGCAGCTAAACAAAATTTCTGACCTCGCCGTCGCATGCCTAGTTTTGGCGTCAAAGCCATGGTTACTGAGATGATGGATATGAAAAATCATGAAGATAGAGCCGTCGTATGCCTAGTTTTGGTGTCATGTTCAAAATGTCCTCGAAACAGGTTCCTCCAGGGCACATTCCGGTGGCCACGGGTTAGCCAGGGAGGTCACTGGTCATTTTCATGGTTACTAAGATGATGGATATGGAAAATCATGAAGATAGAGCCGTCGCATGCCTAGTGTTGGTGCCATAACTGAAATGTTCACGAAACAGGTTCCCGCGAGGGCCATTCCGACACCCGGGACAGGACCAGATCGTGTTGACCGGTTCCACATGCCCACTATCAGACGCGCATTATTCAGTTGGACGTTTTTGCCGAAGACACCAACATTGTATCTAGTAAAGCATATAAACCATAATTGAAAGCATATGCCGTGTACTGAGTACACGACGCGACCGCTCGTGTAACTTTTTTTGATGCGACTGATGGAGGGTTAATGAATTTGGTTCACTTTATTTGGTAACATACTTTTTGCGATTTTCCATCGTAATAGGCTGGTTTACCTCACGCAAATCTGACAGGAAAAGGCCTGATATCCCACACCAAATAAAAAGTGCTGTAATGGTCATTATAGCACTGATTTGCGTTGCGTAATGAACCATTACAGCACTGTTTTCAGTTTTGATCAACTTCTTGATGCTTTCTGGACGCAGTTTTGAAAAATTGAGACAACTGCACGGTATAACCTGCTATAATCAGATTTTCTTAAACGAGGCTATGAACATCAGTGTTCAGTTTGATGGAAAAGTTTTGTTAAAAACTAACCTCAAGCGATAATATACAGGGAATAGACAAAATGATCGGGACAGGCAAAATATTCACTTTCCAAAAAATGTTCAACTAGCTGTAACTTTTCGAAAAGTGCATCAAATATTCTCAAATTTTTACTGTAAGTTCTTCAACTAGTTGTGTATCAGTGGACAAAATTTGGAAAAGATCGGTCAATTCTTCACGAAGTTATATAGGTTTTTGAAAAAGATAAAATTATCCGATAGCCAACTTTGAGCTGTTATATCTCCGGATTCAATGAACCGATTGCAATGAAATTTTGACCATTCATGACTCATATAATGAACTCTGGAAAACATTTAACTAAAGTTGAAATTTTAAACAAGCGAAAAAGTTATAGCGATTTTATTTTTTTCACGATTTTTTAGTAAATTGGTCTATTTTTAATATGCATCCCATTACTTTTTCAATTTATTGGCGGCTATGTTGTTACTTTCCTTCAAAACGCATTTATATATAAGTCAATTAGAGGGAAACTAAATGAACTTTAATTTGCATCTTGAATTTTGAAACGATGTTGATGTTTTGGATAATTTGGTGTTATTTTAGAAAAATAATCTAATCGTTATAACTTTCTTCCGTGTTAAGAATATTAAGTTAAGTCAATGGTTTTCCATAGCTCATTATATAAGTCATAAATGGACAAAATTTCATTGCATTCGGTTCATTGAATCCGGAGATATAACAGCTCAAAGTTGGCTATCGGATAATTTTACCTTTTTCAAAAATCTTTACAACTTCGTGAAGAATTGTCCGATCTTTTCCAAATTTTGTCCACTAATACACAACTAGTTGAGGAACTTACAGTAAAAATTTGAAAATATTTTATGCACTTTTCGAAAAGTTACAGCTAATTGAACATTTTTTGAAAAGTGAAAATTTTGCCTGTCCCGATCATTTTGTCTATCCCCTGTATGAAATTGCAAAAAAACGTTGTACGCAACTCGATGAAGAACTCGATTTTTACAGCACTCGTCGTAATTATCCATGTATCATGTATATATCAATGTACAACTCGTGCTGTAAAAATCTTCATTCTGCACCTTGTTGCGTAAACTAATATTACATGGTTCATCACGATTCTATTCATCTATCTATCTATATCAGGGGGATGACGAAGGGCCAGGATCAGCAACCCAGCATCCGATTCAACATGGCGTCCAATGGTTTTGTTTTGATTGCTTATTTCATAGAAAAATGCACTTGAAATATTAACACTGCTTCGCAACGACATATAATATCGTGCAAAGTGATAAAGAAGAGGAAACAATCATAAAAAAACATCAATTTCGTTTGAAATGTGTAATTTCCGAAATAAGCACTAGCACACGAGCCGCACACCCGAAAATCAGGAGCAAGTTAGGGTAAACCGACCAGAAACTGGGTACCAAAACGCTCCGTACCGAAAACGATGATGGTGAGAGCGGCGATGTACCGCGTTTGACAGCTGTTTCACCCCACTGATCTATATAAAAAATGGAATGGTGGTTGTATGTCACGAATAGGCTCTGGAACGGGCCAACGAATCTACACTATACTTTCAGTGTTTCATTCGTGCAGGGTTCCAACATGTTCGCACGAAAAAATATTTGGGAAAATCGACCGGGAACGCACCGTAAAAGAGAAAGTTTGAATTTCCATTTTGCGGGGCATCTTTCTGCAGAGCTGCATGTCAAAAAAAAAACACAGTATGCAGGCAGAACGACGTTTGCCGGGACAGCTAGTTACTGATAAACTCCAATCTGTGTAACTCTTATTGAGCTCAAAATGATCAGAAAATTTTATTTTAATTGAAAAAAAAATCGTGTGGTTCAAAATTTAGGAAGGATTTTCAAATGCAAAGATTAAAAAAAAACATTAGCATTCCTATTTTTTATTGAAATCCCTAAACCAGGGAATGTTGGCAAATTCAGTTCAGTGTAAAAAAGCAGCGCTCCATACAATTTTAAGTGCTTGTAATCCGTATTTTGACAAGAGATCATAAACGAATGATGGGGAACAGAGAGTGAGAAGAAGAAACACTTACGAAATTTCTATCTCATATATCTGTTGATGTCTTCGGTAAAGCTGTCAATTCGGCGGCGACAACGGAAAAAATCTTCTCTGTACGGCAAATCCTTCAGAATATATGGAAAACTAGCATAAACGTTAAAAATCACGAAAAAAAATCCAACAAGTTGTCATGGTCAAACCTATTTCTTCACGAGATTTGAATTCAACCTATGCAGTATCAAACGCTATGGTAACAATCAACGAAAGACACATGCAAAAAATACAACAAACAGCTGTAACTTCTCTTCTTTTTCGACTCTCAGTTACTATTCCTCTGATGTGCACCCGAGTGCAACGAATCGAGTAATAGTGCCCGCTCGCGTAGGGTGCACAATTTCATTGGCGTGAATTAACATTTCGAATTCAATTGATTTAATTTTCTTCCCGACACGTTTCACTTGCCAAACCCACCACCACGCCATCACTACTCAGCTAGTAGATTTTGGGGTTGGCTTCTTTTGTGCCTTCATTGGTTTCGGACTACGACTAGCTACGACCTTAGCCGTTTTGGTTCCTATCGAAAAGGATGAAAAGGGTGCTATCGCACTTTCTTTGTTCCGAAAACACCCGCAATCCGAGCGCTCCCTGCTATATGGCCTCTGTGTTCTATCTTTGATCTATTGAATCTGAACCCCGGATTCGACAGTTGACCAAAATTGTTTTATTCCCGATTCCTGACGTTAACCGGGCGGAATTGTGACTGACGTAAGCTGTCTTTTTCATCGCCCTCCAATCGATTCTGCATCGATCGGAGGGATTTGCGATGGCTAAGCATGGAAATTGCAGATTGACATGAATGAATTGCTGTTGTCCTAACAACTATTCTTACATTTTTGCCCGAGTTGCACTTCAATCAAGATTCGAATCTCGCAAATTGCACTCAGGGAGGTTTTGACCCTCACTGCACCGGAGGTAGGTACTCGTTGTCACATGGATGGAGGCGCATGGTCACGTACCTACGTACCCATTCCATCATCTCAACATGAGAAACGTGGGTCACGGGATAATTTCTGCAGTGCATTGATTTGTTTTCTGGCAGTTTTGCTTTATTTTAAAATGAGAGGGTGCAAAAAATGACCACCAGTTGTTGAGTGAACACATCAATCATTATGGTCGTTGTGGAGACGTGTGTACAAGATGCGAAATCGCGCCGTATATGCAAACACATGAACAATATCTGCATGGTTTGACAATCCCCCGTGGGCTTCGTCGGTTTTCATGGTACATATGGGACTTGATCTTAGTGCACGTTTTAGAATTGGACATGCGAAGAGCGCTTGAAAAAAAAAAATAAAAAAGTAAGAAATTCCTAGTAGCTATTTAAAATAGATTTCAGGGTAGGAGATTCCAAAGTATTCAACTGCCAAGTGGCAGATCTTGAATGATGGGCTATGTGGGGTACGTACACCATATGATAAACAACAACAAAATAATCAAGGAAATCCTGATTTATTGGGGAAACACAGTAAATTAATAACAGAATTAATAATAATTAATAACATTTCGGGCCGGAAGTCCGATACTCTAGGCGTTAGAAAGTAAAAAAAAATCCCAACCCGTAAATATCCTCGAAGACAACGGGATTCGAACACCCCCTGTGTAAAACTTAATTTCTTACTCCATCCATTCAAACTTTCTATCCCACCTCAGCCACATCGCACAAATTCTGTACGACAAACAAAAATCCGTTTTGTTATTCGCCTGACTTAGCACCAGTTCATTATCGCCAGCTGTCATCGTTCAAATAGCAATCAAAAATCGTTCATTTTTATGCTTGAACCAGCACACGTCCCACACGCCGCATGTCGCAAACTGCATCACATGGTGACCACACAGCTCGAGCATAAGTGACTCCCTGAGAAGTAAGGTGCTAAGCTGCTAGTAGAACCCATTCGAAGCTATCGTACGCCAAAACCAGTTGCACTTCTTGTCTTCTTGTCCTGCGCCATTGTTTAGTAAGTCCCAGTTGTTGCGTCCGCGTCGCCTGGCTTTCCACGACAGCTTTCCATCACTTTCACCCGGCGCGCGCCGCCATCACCGAAGAATCGTCAGGAATCAACTTTTCACACGAGATAAACCGACAAATGAGAGTAAAGTGTTGTGCGGTGTAGTGTGTGATATGCTGGTAAATCGAATGATTGATGATGGTTTCGAACCGAACGGGACGGGGGCGGTACCAGTTGAATAATAGATTCGTTTGCCGCCAGATTGGGTTTCATCGCCACTCCTCCCGGGTGGATCCTTGCTCCACTAATTGAACGCACACACGCTCTAACGACTGGAAGAATTTTGTTCGATGGCGAAATTGGCGTTATTCGGGGAAGGAAATTCCGATTGGTTTAGTAATTCATCTTCATTGGGGGTGATTTTCTTCTTGAATGAATTTCTCACACCATATGGTTAAACCCCAGTTAGTGTAACTTAGTTTGCTGATGATATTAGTTTTTGTCTGAATTTGTTACAATATTAACGCACGACTTGATTTTTTTCTAGACGATTTATGAAATCTTTATAATTGGTTTCTCTGGAATAATAATAATCCCTTCGCTCAAGACTTAATCTCTAATTCATTTATTTAGTTAACATCAAATTCATGATAATACTGAATCAACAATTTGCCGCCATAATACTCGATTTGCAGCTGCAGCTCTCCAACGTCGGTCACGCCCAACACTCGCCAGATCACGCTCTACCTGGTCCGCCCATCGTGCTCTCTGCGCTCCACGCCTTCTTGTACCAACCGGATGGTTAGCAAACACCAACTTTGCAGGGTTGTGTCCGGCATTCTTGCAATATGCCCTGCCCACCGTATCCTTCCGGCTTTGGCCACTTTCTGGATGCTGGGTTCGCCGTAAAGTGCAGCGAGCTCGTGGTTCATCCTTCTCCGCCACACACCGTTCTCCTGCACGCCGCCGAAGATCGTCCTTAGCACCCGTCGCTCGAACACTCCGAGTGCTTGCAGGTCCTCCTCGAGCATCGTCCATGTCTCGTGTCCGTAGAGAACCACCGGTCTTATTAGCGTCTTGTACATGGTACATTTGGTGCGGGGGTGAATCTTTTTTGACCGCAGTTTCTTCTGGAGCCCATAGTAGGCACGACTTCCACTGATGATGCGCCTTCGTATTTCACGGCTCACGTTATTGTCAGCCGTTAGCAAGGAACCGAGGTAGACGAATTCTTCTACCACCTCGAAAGTCTATCGTAACATTGCTGCCAAGGCTTGCCCTGTCTCGCTCAGTCCCACCTACCAGCATATACTTTGTCTTAGCCGCATTCACCACCAGTCCGACCTTTGCTGCTTCACGTTTCAGGCGGGTGTACTGTTCTGCCACCGTTCCAAATGTTCTAGCGATAATATCCATGTCATCCGCAAAACAGACAAATTGGCTGGATTTCGTGAAGATCGTACCTCGGCTGTTGAGCCCGGCTCGTCGCATAACACCTTCCAGGGTGATGTTGAATAGTAGGCAGGAAAGTCCATCACCTTGTCGTAGTCCCCGTCGAGATTCAAATGAACTGGATAGTTCACCCGAAATCCTTACGCTGTTCTGCACACCGTCCATCGTTGCTCTTATCAGTCTAGTCAGCTTCCCGGGAAAGCTGTTCTCGTCCATAATTTTCCATAGCTCTGTGCGGTCGATACTGTCGTATGCCGCTTTGAAGTCGATGAACAGGTGATGCGTTGGGACCTGGTATTCACGGCATTTCTGGAGGGTTTGCCGTACGGTGAAGATGTGGTCCGTTGTCGACCGGCCGTCGATGAAACCGGCTTGGTAACTTCCCACGAACTCATTTACTTTAGGTGAAAGACGACGGAAGATGATCTGGGATAGCACTTTATAGGCGGCATTCAAAATGGTGATCGCTCGAAAGTTCTCACACATTAACTTATCGCCTTTCTTGTGGATGGGACAGATTATTCCTTCCTTCCACTCCTCCGGTAGCTGTTCGGTTTCCCAGATCTTGACTACTAACTGGTGCAGACAAGTGGCCAACTTTTCCTGGCCCATCTTGATGAGTTCTGCTGCGATACCGTCCTTACCAGCCGCTTTGTTGTTCTTGAGCTGGTGGATGGCATCCTTAACTTCCCTCAGTGTGGGAGTTGGTTCGTTCCCGTCCTCTGCTGCACCAACATAGTCATTTCCTCCGCTGCCTTGGTCATCCGTGCCTACATTCTCTTCGCCATTCAGGTGCTCGTCGAAGTGCTGCTTCCATCTTTCGATCACCTCACGTTTGTCCGTCAGGAGGCTCCCGTCCTTATCCCTGCAGATTTCGGCTTGCGGCACGTAGCCTTTGCGGGATGCGTTGAGCTTCTGGTAGAACTTGCGTGTTTCCTGTGAACGGCACAGCAGTTCCATTTCCTCGCACTCCGCTTTTTCCAGGCGGCGCTTTTTCTCCCGGAAGAGACGGGTCTGCTGCTTCCGCTTCTGTCTGTATCGCTCCACATTCTGTCGGGTTCCATGCTGCAGCATTACCGCCCGCGCTGCGTCCTTCTCCTCCAGAACCGCTCTGCACACCTCGTCGAACCAATCGTTTCGTCGACTCCGTTCTACGTACCCGATAGTGCTCTCGGCTGCGTTGTTGATGGCTGCTTTGACTGTACTCCAGCAGTCCTCTAGAGGGGCCACATCGAGCACACCCTCGTCCGGCAACGCTGCCTCGAGATTCTGCGCGTATGCGGTGGCGACATCCGGTTGCTTCAGTCGCTCTAGATCGTACCGGGGCGGCCGCCGGTAATGTACGTTGTTAATAACGGAGAGTTTTGGGCGCAGTTTAACCATCACCAGGTAGTGATCAGAGTCGATATCAGCGCCACGATAGGTCCTGACGTCGATAATGTCGGAGAAGTGCCGTCCATCAATCAGAACGTGGTCGATTTGCGATTCCGTTTGTTGTGGTGATCTCCAGGTGTAACGATACGGGAGGCTGTGCTGGAAGAAGGTGCTACGAATGGCCATGTTCTTGGAGGCGGCGAAATCGATGAGGCGTAGGCCATTTTCGTTCGTCAGCTGGTGGGCGCTGAACTTTCCAATCGTTGGTCTGAATTCCTCCTCCTGGCCTACCTGAGCGTTTAGATCCCCTATGATGATCTTGACGTCGTGGTTTGGGCAGCGGTCGTACTCGCGTTCGAGCTGCGCGTAAAATGCGTCTTTGTCATCATCAGTGCTTCCGGAGTGAGGACTGTGCACGTTTATTATGCTAATGTTGAAGAATCGGCCCTTGATCCTCAACCTGCACATTCTTTCGTCGATCGGCCACCAACCGATCACGCGCCTCTGCATATCGCCCATCACTATAAAAGCTGTTTCCAGCTCACGTGTGTTGCCGCAACTCTGGTAGATGGTATGATTACCTCTAAACGTTCGCACCATGGATCCTGTCCAACACACCTCCTGCAGCGCTACGATGCCGAACCCGCGGTCCTTCAGTAGATCGGCGAGTATGCGGGTGCTCCCGATGAAGTTTAGAGATCTGCAGTTCCACGTACCGAGCTTCCAATCGCAAGTCCCTTTTCGTCGCTGTGGTCGTCGCCATTGGTATCGGTTCGCATTCTTCTCATGTTGATTTTCCGGTGCTAGTCTTTTTACGGCTGGCTCGCAGGGCCTGACACCAACCCACTAACCCAGGGAACTGGGCTTACCTTCCCGGAAGCTACGGGTTCTGCATTGGCATTTCCTCCAACTACAGTGCTAAATAGCTAGGCTCGAGCGCCAGTCTTCGCCGGGGGTGGTGATTTTAATGGGCGCCCAGGAGATAATATTTTACCTGAGCTTCCACCCCCGACTTAATCTCTAAGTGAAGCTCGAATTTGCCCGATAAAAATACAGAAAAATGTGCAAAGACCTGGCTGTATATATTTCATCCTCCTTCACAGACGTTATTTGAATCGTTGTTGTCGCGTCCATGTCACGGAACTGCGGTGGTGGTGACGACCTAACTCAACAGCTCATCATATTTAATGCTGCATCCAATTTGACGCATATGTTCGCTCACGAACGGGCATAAACTACCCCGCATCATAAATTGGATGCAAACACCATAACGTTTTGCCTGCAGTGAACGTAGACTGGTTCATATTCGCGAAAAAATCTATACTTACATACTTTCAGTCCTGGGCACCCACGGTGGTGCAGTGGGTCGCATTGAAAGATTTCCATCCTGGGCGATTGCCAGCCATCGCCTTGACCTGTGGCCAGGTCAAATTTCTGTCGACTTGTTTGATATCGTTGTTGAGGCTGCGCCGCCATGAGCCTCTGGGTCTGCCTCTGCTGCGATGTCCTGCTGGGTTCCAATCTAACGCTTGCTTGCAGATTTCGTTTCCGCCCCTGCGTAGAGTGTGGCCGACCCACCTCCACTTTCGCTCCCGAATTTCTGTCGCTATCGGCTGTTGATGACATCGACGATGGAGCTCCACGTTGAAGATCCAATTGTGAGGCCATTATGCACGAATTATATTATATACCGCAGGGATCTATTGATGAAGACCTCCAGTGGTTGAGTGTTCTCCACTGATACACACCAAGTTTCACTGGCGTATAGCAGCACAGATTTCACGTTCGAGTTGAAAATTCGGATTTTGGTGCGTCGACTAATCTGATTGTTTTTCCATACATTTCTTAAATTGGCACAAGCAGCCATCCCCTTCTTGATCCATGCACCTATGTCGATCTTGGTGCCGCATTTGGCTACCAAGATATTGAAAGCTTTCAACATTCTCCACTGATTGCCCAGCTACCGTAAAGCTGGTAGGATTGACCGTGTTAACATCCAAAGATTTGGTCTTGTTGACGTTGATGGTAAAACCTGCCACTGAGGAGCGATTGACAAGATTATCGAGCTTGCTCTGCATGCTGAACTAGGAGAGCAACGTCATCAGCCAGCTCGAAGTCATTTAGGTGCTTCATGGTAATGGGCTGCCACAGCATTCCACGATTTGGTTCACGATCACGGTCAATCGCACCTTCCAGGATCTCATCGATTACGATGAGCAACAGTAGCGGTGATAGTATAGTGTACTATAAATCCTTGCCTCATTCCAGCAACGACCCGGATCCGGATGAGATCGGACAAAGCACCGTTGTGCAGTACTGTGCACGAAAATGCCCTGTACTGCGCTTCAATGAGGCCGATGATTTTCTCAGGGAGATAAATTAAAATGATTTGTTATGCAAAGTTGTGCTCCCTGTTGGTTCCGCTCCGCTCTACAATTTCTTCTTTGACACCAAAATTCTTTGTCGTTTTCTTGCAATTTTGATTTAAACATCGAATTTAGGATAATAAATTTACACTCGTCGGTAAAATGTAAACAACAAGTTGGCTTGGAAAAATGCAAGCAAATGTGTGCGTGAATTTTCTGCATACGAAGCATCGTATTTCACAACCACAAAGAAAGGTTTCTTCGGTGTATTTATATATTGTATTATGAAGATCTAGTGCGCAACACTATTATAAGAAATTTTTTGGTCGTTATTCGAAAGCTTCATCCATTTTAATCTACAAGCTTTCTGCTAATTGTACTTTGAACACATGATTTGACTTGGATTGCGAAGAATTTGATCGACTTTCCGAATAAACTGATCGTAGGTGTTTTTTTTTTTGTTTTGACCATCTACGTAGAAGATGTGCCGGGAATTGAATTCAGGTTGTGCCCGAAATAGACGTGGACTAGACGGAAACAGAATTCGAGGGACAATGATTCAATCTTAATTTTTTATCTGTATTAACGAGATTTTTAGCATTAGGCTAGTTTATCTCGGGACCCACGCTTTACTTCAACTCACATTTGTGAGTTTGTCGAGAGTGAGATTCGATCCCAGGTCTTCGGCGTGATAGTCACGTGTTTCAACCATCACACCAGGTCGGCTCCGTTCAATCTTATTATTTTAAGGAAGTTTTAGTTCTTTCACCATATTTTTTACATGATATGGAAGCTAGTTTATAAATTAGTAATTGATACCAAATTGGCCATGAGGCAATAGGTGAGGTGCAAGTATAAACTCGATCATTATTGGTAGGTGCTTAGTTAGACGTGCATTCTTTTTTCTTTTTATTTCCGGCACTGGGGTAGAGCCTATTTCTCAACTTACAGTTAATAACTTACAGCGTGCTTTACAAGTTGACAATTTTGTATTCGTATCATGTAATAGGCACAACAATTAACTTTGCCCAAGGTAGCCAAGAATATTTTCATTACGAGAAAATTCTCGGCCAACCGTCACTTTCAGCATGGACTTGGCTGCATGCTAGCTAACTTCCTTATGATTGATAATTGCATACGTCCATGGGCGAGTGGTTACATAATCATTTCCACACTCCTTCCCTCATTGATCAACGTTTTAAAGTGGCAGGCACTATCCTCGCCTATAATAGTTATTTATGCAACAAGTTGCAAAATGATGATTTTTTCAGCACGAGTCGTACATTTATCCAACGAGGCTTGCCGAGTTGGATAAATACGACGAGTGCTGAAAAAATCGAGTTTTGCAACGAGTTGCATACAAAGTTTTTTGTAATTGCAAAAAAATACCCATCCAGTATAATCCTTGGTATAATCTTGCTACACGTACATGTATCAATACGAACCACGTGGCAGCATTCATGCGCGTCAGCGTGGTGCTAGGCGTGGTGCTTTTGTTTGATCAGGTAGGCTATGATAGGGTAGGTGTCAGAAATTTGCAAACTCCCGTCGTCGTCGTACCGCAACCGCACCATGGGCAAGAGCAAAAGTAGCTTCAGCTGCTACTTCTACGCCTGATCTGCAGTCTTAATCTGAATCTGGATAGTCCTGATTCAGATTCGAGCTTATTAGAGGATGTAGAAGTAGCAGCTGTGTCTACGGTAGCCTCGAAAGTTATCGAAAAGTGGGCTCTGGCAAAGGTGCCGAAAAGTGCTACTTTTCAGCACTCTTAAGAGTGCCGAAAAGTAGCACTTTTCGGCACTTTTGTTTTAGTGAAGAAAAGTAGGCCGTTTCAACGTTACAACCGCGAGTGAAAAGTAGGGGAAAACGCAACGCAATTACAAAAATATAATTATGATCTCACAGGGATTCCTTGTGTAAGTGCATCTGTTCTGGCAAAACAGGAGTAGCAACTATGGACGACCAATCGAACTCTCACTCTGCATCTTGATTACTTAAATAAAAGCTTAGTGAGAGTTTGATTAGCCATTATTTGTGAAAATTCAAGGTTTATATCCAGGCTTTAATTAAAATTTTGTCGATTCATAAATAATCAAAATGTAACCCGCTAAATTTGAGTGTTATATGATCATTCAAAAATTTGTGAATGTATAAAACGGCACAGTATGTAAGAACAGCCAACAGTACAGGATGTTTTGGTATAGTCTAATGTCAGTACCGTCTAGTCAGTACCATACCAGTTGCAGGATGAGTGGGCGAGACAGTATGCTCCTCTCACAAAACTGGTGCTGATTAAGAAAATGTTTCTTTCTCATCACAAAACGATCGTAAAAAGCTAATTTTATTTGCAGATTTTCACTTCGTCTGCTAGATTGCGTAGGTACGAAAGCTGCTTTTACGGTCGCGGACAGAGCGTTTTTGTACTTTTGTCTGAATCTGAATTTCACAGGAAAGAGTTGAGCTTTTATGCCGTTTGTATGTGAAAGAATTTTGAGTTACGAAACGTGTCTAAAACATCTAGTGCGTAGTATTGTCTTATATCACTATTTACTTCATCAGTCTCCTCTAATAATTAACCCTCTACTTCCCATGGTTGCTCTAGAGCACCATCGATTTTCGACGAACTCCGGACAAACGGAATTAGATAAATATGATGCAATAATTTTTAGAATATGGTTATAACCCAATAGGGTCACCCAACTACTACCTACTTGTTTCAATAGTTGAACTATTGATAAACAATCAAAAACCTATTGATTTACAACCAAAATTTTTTTCATTGATTTCGAAAAATTTAGCCAATTTGCAATAACTTTTGTTCTACCACTTTTTTCGGAAACGCTTTTTTGGCATGGATATAGCCGTTCAAAGTCGTGGGAAGGAAAGGGTTAATATTAGTTTTCAGAGATTTATTAGTGAAATTCATGGCTGCAAATCCACAATAAGTTAATAATCCTTCAAAAGCTCAATGATCCAATCAAAGTCACTTTCCTCCTAAATGCCATCGACACTCGTGCCATCAAGTCTCACCGCAGAGTGCACAGCTGCAACGATTGTAACAAATTCATTATCCTGCACAGAACAGCACACACACCCCCTACCACATTTTACTTTTCCCTTTCTCCGTAAAGTCTGGCTCCACGGACAGAAACAACAAACATTCGGTGTAGGAAGGTAAGGACGAACCCAGTCAATTTTAAAATTTAATGCATTTCTCCCACGCGAGTGAAATATTCTTCTTGATCCCCCCAGCGACAGCAAGCAGTGCTATCTGATCCTGATGCTTCAAGCGTTGATGGTGGGGGTGGTTTGTAGCCAACCGACGACGACCGCACCGCACGCTTATCATCATTTCGAGAAAAACGGTTTCCATTATTTTACGAGTGCATTATTATATCAACATGCACTTTTGCTCGGTCCGGGTTCCGGAGTGAAACGGAAAACAAATTGTGGATTTTTATTCTATAAAATTATTAGTATTTGGTGCAGATCTAGGTAGATCTTATGCATCTTGTACAGTTTTTTAATAGCCATGGGTTGATAAGAACTTTTGAATCAAATAATTCGAACAAATTTGTAAATTCATCTTTTTTTTATTTTTTCTTGTAAACTTAAAAAAAATCAAACTTTGAAGAACTGAAATTGATGTTAGAGCACAGAGTTAATTCTTTCAAGGACTGGTAGTCGTGAGGTTCTGTAAAGTTTTCAGAATCCTGCTAATAGGCCGTTCGCAATGCTGTTTTATTTTGTATGGCGAGTTTTAAACATTTTAAAACTCGCCATACAAAATAAAACAGCATTGCGAACGGTCTTAATATGCACAAATGATTTTATAAAATGATTTCTTACATTTCTGCATTCACTTTTCCAAACAATCCGAATTTATTATGCCCTACACCAGCTAAATCATTCCGTTTACCGCAGAAGGCAAATGTATGGCTCCTGAGAGACTCCACAAATGCAACAAATTGATAAGAAAAATATAGTGTTTGCCTTACTGGAAATTTGGTTCCCCCCATCTTCTGTGGCATGGAGGACGAGATGCCAAACCGAGAAAAAGAAAAAGGATCCTGTCACCAATTTTAATATTTTATTATTTTAATCACGAACCATTTATTAGAATGCATCATGTGCTGCTGTTGCTTGGCTGCATGTCAGTTTGTCCTTTGAACATGCTAGGTATGGCTACAACCGGAGCTCAACTCGACAAGAGTTACTTCGTCGTCCCTATGTGAACCTGGCTGAGCTGGTACTGACGAAGGCACGTCCTTTTCCGTTTTCGCAGAAGTAGAGATAAGCAAGCAGCACCGGCTTGAGCGCAAACGAACGAGAAAACTAGCGGGCGTATAATTTATCATCCAGCCATAAATTTAATTGAATTTTCGATGAGAACGATGACAGGGAGTGCCCTCACTCTATGCCGGTAAACAGCCCTTGGCAAAGGGCTCCAGCTTCATCAATGTGAGGGCTGAGCGTGAGCTCGCATGTCAAGCTCACGTACATTAGGTCGCCGCGTATAACTAGTTAAGAAGCTAGTCGGGCGTAAAGTTATGGAACGATTTATTATTACGGTTTGGATGGTCTAAGATGGATGGCTAGTAGATTTACTGGGATGTGAATTCTAATGATGCTATCAGAACAAATCATGGAGATCAAAGGAATGCAAAGATGATTTGGCCGATGTAGCTTGCGTCTTATGTGATTAGCATGGTGAACTCAGTAATTCAATTTGAATAATGTCGTTCGTGCTATATTATGGGTTATAGGTCAAAGGAATGCTAAGATTACTTATTTCAGTGGTGTTTTTTGGATGTTACTGAAGCAAGAGGCGGTTGTATTTAGACGTTGTATGACGTTTACTTGTTTTAGGTACTTGTTGTGCTACAATTCATTCCGTTCTACGTCGACTAGACCCGGTCCTAGGCCAATCGCTACTACTAAACATTTGTGGCAGTCTGTCGGTCAGCAACACTCACACAAGAAATTCATGAGAAAACTACTTGACCCTAACAAGCATCATCATCATGTGAAAATGTCAAAGATTTTATACTTCCAAGCTGGTGAATGTGTAACAGTGAGAAAATGTTTATCCCATCGCTTGCCCAAGGAAGATTATATATTCGATGTCTACTACCTGGAAAAAACCGGGAATACTCAGGAAAATTTTGCACCGATAAAAACATTGGATCGTATAAATAAATCCTTGAGCCTTATTAAAAAAACAAGTTCTACATTCTACATTCCATCTAAAGATTCTACTACAAGAGTTTTTCCAGAAATTTCGTTAGGATTTGTTGCTGGAACTAGAAATACTTCTGGAAATAGAAATACCTCTCAAACTAGAAATATCTCTTGGATTTCTACCGAAGTTTTTCTTGTAATTTCTTCAAGAAAATTTCGTGAGCTTTCTTCCAGAGTATCTCGCTGGATTTCTACAAGAATTTCAGTTGAGATATTTCCTAAAGCATCTTGTGGAATTTCTTTTGAAGTTTCTCCTGAAACGGAGTTTTTCCCGGGAGCTTTCTCAGAAGATTCCTTCCGGCGTTGATCCTGGGATGTCTCAAAGTTTTTCTGAATTTACCTTGGACTTTCTTGGAGTTTTTTTTTCGGAGTGCCTTCTAAGATTTCTGTTGGAGTTATTGCCGATATTTCTCATAGAGTTGTTCTCGTTTTTTCTAGGGATTTCCGCGTAGTTGTTTACCGAGTTTCTTGCAGTGATCCAGCTGAGATCCCCACTACTGAGATTCCTACTAGAAATTGTCCCGAGATTTTTTATGCTCCATGGGCTTGGATTATATCTTCCAGGAAGCTTTGATTTCAGGCATGTAGTCGATGTGCTTTGCAATAATGATTGGAATAGCTGAATGTATAAGCAATGGCAAACAATTCTGTAAAAATCAGATCTTCAAGTCATCTGATATTGTTATACTGATTATGATGCTGCATAGTATATCGAACATTTGTCGAAGTCATTTATGTGCCGGGAAAATAAAATTCCAAGTTGGTGAGAATGTTACAAACTGAGGGAGGGTAATAGGCCCAGTCAGATCCCTGAATGGGCAATGTGGGTTAGTGTATGGGAATGCCATTGAAGGTTTGTCGTGTTCTCCGAGGCTTTCGAAATCCAACAGGGCGCGTCCCCGGGTTACGGATAGGGGGAAAAGGGAGATTTTTCGCATTTGTACTGTAATCAGCCAATGTGATATTATCTCCTATGGTGTTGTAGTGCGAATGAATGATCTCATTATATGGGAATTCGAACCTTGTAATGTATTGTTTATTAACTCCAATTTTCTAAGCTTGACAAGGTTTTGAAGACAAACATGTGATGAGAAAATTGCTTAATAGGAAAGTCACATCAGCAAAGCTTTTACATATGCAAATGCTATCCATGGGGTCATGTCTAGCATTTAATATGTATGGCAATGACTGGTTCTTATCTAGCAGGGGTACTACTAGACCACGCGGACAATTCGATTAAAGGCTTAATTGGGGATAATATATTTTCCAGAACTGAAGGGACATTTTTTCCGGGTGACTGGCGAGTCGGAGAAGGTACAAGTTTCCGTTTGTTATAATTGACAAAATAAACAATCGGGCGTTTTTTCTTTCTTTGACTTGCTTGGTATTTTATGGATTATTGTTTTTTGGTTTTGGAAGGTATGCGATTCACTATTGAGCCTTAAAATTATTTTGCATCTGAATAGCATTGATATTGTCAAGTCTGTACCAACACCCTAATCCCACACCAAAATACCCTTTTCCTATCTCATGGCATTTATGTGGTCAGCAAAGACTATTCAGCCATTACCCCTCCTTATCATCGGCTTTGGACTGACTTGCGCTCTCATTGCCCCACCAAATGCTGCAAAATGAAAATGAAAATGAGATTTTTTATGCTAGCTGGGACTCATTGAATAGTTGCTCTCGGAGTTCTTGCTGGGACTTTTCAATGAGTTTCTTTTGAAATAACTTATGAAATTCATTGGAAAAAAAATCCTGAAAATATTGGAAGGGCTGGAGGTAAAAAAAAATATTCAAGAAATCCTATGAGGAACTTCGGAAGAAACCCTGAGAAAATTTGAGACATCTCGGGAAATGGAATTCGGAGAAAAATCCCGGGAGGAAATTTTAAAGAAATTCAAGAAGAAACTCTGAAAAACTCTAAGAGAAATCCCGAGAGTAAATGCGAGCGAAATTCCGTGATGAAATCCAAGGGAAATATAGGAAAACCCTCGGGAAGAAACTCCTGGAAGAACTTCTGCATAAAATCTCACAATTTTTCCCGAATGAATCAGTTGCGAAGCTATTCCGAAAAACCACTAAGAGAAAAATCTCAAGAAACTTTAGATAAATTTTGGTAGGATCCTCGGGAGGAATCCAGCGAAAAACTCTGGAAGTATATGGAAAAACCTCTGGGAGAAATCCAGGGAGGAACTCTGGTAGAAATCCCAGGACCAACTCTCAGGAATCCCGAATAAACACCGAACAAACCTCTAAAAAAACCTATTTATTGGTACAAATGCGCAAAACGCTTTAGGTGGAAACCTATGAAAACTGGACAAAGTAAAAACTTCGGAAAACCTCCAGGAAAAAATAAACTTTGATAAAATAAATGAAAGCCTTCGTTCGAAGAATTCGATGAGAAAGTTAAGGTTTAAAAGAGGGAATTGCGGTGGAAATTTAAGGAAGTATTTCGGAAGAAAATTCAACGAAGAACATTGCTACACTTCCAGCACAGAGAACAGTTATCCCAGTTCAGTTTCAAAACTTTGTAAGACATTTATGTTTGTGGAAAATTTTCGTCTTTGTATGGCACATATCAATAAACCGTCTCAGTCGCAGCCAAAAACGACTATTTTTTCCCCGAAGAAGACGAAGACCGGTCCTTTTCAGGACAGAGTTATTCAATTTTTCGTCCGACCTTCGACATCCCAGGTGTGCCTGAAGAAGAGACTGGTCTATCACCTCTGGCATATCGAAAATAAATTGGTCGCCACCACAGGGTTCCTTTAACCAAGAAGATTGTCAAGAAGTGTCCCTGAGCAAGAAGTGAAGGAAAAAGTCATGTCAGTCAATGGCGATGGACGCAAAACGAAGTTGGCGGACGATGTGTGTGGAATTCAGTCTTTTCTGGTGTAAGCGGCTGTAGAGAGTACGAATCAGAAAGCGCAAAAACAAAGTAAAACAAGATTAGTTTTTATCAGTGGTGATGTGTGAGCACGATGATAGATTGCAACACTGGATTGTATATTCTAGATTACTATAAAGATGATGCGGCGCAATTCGCGGTCTGCCGGTTTGTCTTTGTAAGGTACTTAGTACATAGAAGCGAGTAAAGTATTATGAAAGTTAACAAACATCTATGTAAACTCTGGCAGAATCTTCGCAATGACGAGCAAGCCTGTGTGAAAACCCATCCAGTTTATTTTGAGGTTATTTAAGTTTTTTTTTTCATTTATTTGTGCTCATTCTGCGAATGGAGTGACGTGACAATAGTCGGCATCGTAGTCGAATGCAGTGATTCGTCATATACATAAATCAAATGGATAGTCACCTCATTTGACTAAATTTCTCATCTCGATACTCTCCATTCGCAAAATGAGCACAATTATATTAATTTTATCAGCATCACGTTTTGATCGCCTGCAATTTACTTCTACCAGGAAGTCACAAGCCTCAGACCGTGAAGACTTTCCCTACTAATGGTAGGATGAAAAAAAAAATCTTCTTACTTGAATTCATTGCTGCAAAGTCATGGCGTGTTCTAAGAATTCTGATCCTGCGATAAAACCAATTCATCCCGTGGTATTCAAACAAACTCTCATAACGACGATAGTTGATTCATCGAATACCCTATTTCAAAGTCTCCAAGCAACGGTATTCCTAACAAGTACATGGAATGAAGTTGGTTTAACTATAGTCTTCGAATTTTGTACCTGTTGTGTAAATTGTTCCTACCCCTTTGACTACAATTAGACAATTTGCTAAATTTTCAACCTATGTATAAAAACCCGTACAAAGAAACCCATAACATCAACCAAGCCCAAGCGCCAGTAAACCCTAGTAAAAACAAATCCTGAGTTTTTCCAGAACAGATCTTGAAATATGACTCCAGTTAGGCGTAAATCACGTTCCCCTGGGACAATTTACGAAAGATTAATTCATTAATCGCGATTATCACTCATTTCGTGCCAGCCGCTCGCTTTCGTTCGCAGGAAAAAGTACTTTTCGATGGCTCGGTCTTGTTAATCTACTTTCAGGAAATCCATTCTATATCTGAAACATCCTGCCTGATCCTGGCCCGGCCCCCGACACAATTCTAATCACGTTCTTTTCTTTGTTTTGTTTCTCCCGCAGTCATCAGCAAAGGCCAGAGCGAAACGGCCCGGTACCGGTTCCTGGCCCGTACCGGCGGTTACGCCTGGGTAGTGACGCAGGCGACGCTTATCTACGATAAGCAGAAGCCGCACAGCATCGTTTGCGTCAACTACGTCATCAGGTAAGTGAAGCCTTGTTTCCAATATGTCTTCCAGTCACACATGTTAGCGCGCGTATTTCGCGTCCGTTCGCTGTCAAATAACGTTTCCGGTTCCACACGTGTACTTAATGGGGTTTATGCTGGGAATATGGGCTTACCGAGTGAATCGCGGGATGATTTATTCGACAACTGCAGTTTTAATATCTTCAAATGTAAGCGTTAATGTAATTTTGAAGGTTAGCGTGTGCGTTCAAAGTCTTTCCTCGAATAGAACGTGGGATGCAAAAATAGTCGGTTCTCAATCTTTAAGGTATCCCACCATCTTGAATAAATCATTTGAATCCAATCTGGATTGCATACATGAAGCCGTCGTTGAGCTGTCACATGTCATACGTGATGATGACACTTTGTTTTTCTTTTTACGATTTCGGAGATTAAGTTAGAGCAGATGTAGAGCAACAAACAAGGCGAGAAATTTACGATTCCTGCGTGGAGCCAATCGTGCTGTGATTCGACCCTCTTATGTCGAGTTCCTCTCACTCCAAAGCGGCTGACCGGATGCGTGTCAGGAATCGAATGTAGGTTATTTCGCAGACCGGGGTGCGATAAAGACTTGAGTCCTTCTCTTCCCTGGCGGTGACGCGTCGCCCTTGCGTGCGTATAGACGTCAAGTCGCTTGAAACGGGTCAAACGCCACGGTAGGTAGCTGCTGTCAGTGTTTCGATCCTTTCGTTTGATAAGGGACCGGTTGCTTCCCGAGTCGGGCTCATTAACAACTCCAAAGTACTTTCCTGTGTCCGTGTCGTATGGATTTACAATTAGAGTTCGGTTACCGTAGGTCAAAACATGATGCCGATAGTTTCGTTCGCCCGATGCTCACTGAACCGCGGTGGCTACTGATGCATAGTGGGTCATTTTTGGTCATCAGACTCAAGAGGAATAACAACTTTCGCAAATTATTATACTTATGATGATGATTATGGTGCATACAATACCGGCAATTATTTTTAAGCTCCGGAACGAATGGTCGCCCGGTATCATTCGGGAGCTTTTTACTTTCCGTTCGCCATTTCGGGGGTGGTATTTTCATACCAAAATTTGAATAAAGTGCTTCGACCTTTTTATTGTCCTCTCCATATTGGAATTGCTGGTTTTGTTACTGCATTCAAGAGTAGGGTGTAGTGCGGTGTAACTATATTTTTATTAAACGTTGATTTTGGCTATTCTTCAAGATGTAGGTGCTTTTTTAGCGAAAACCTAGTACATATGGTACAAGTTGCAGATGAATCTCTGATAAAGTGCCTGAATCCGAATTCTTGAAAAAAAAAAATGTGATCTCCTTTCCTTGCAAGGTTTGTGGTAACTTACTAGCCTTAAACAACAAACTGGATGGATATTTAATAGGTTTTGATGCAATTTTCTATACATTTTTCGCGATTCTCGGCATATGTCTAAAAGTTTTTTTTTTGCACAATATTCTCTCAAGATCTTGATCAATATTTTAGTAGATTTTAAATAATTGAGGGGGTTAGAAGCAAAAGGGTGTAAGTGACAAAAACACACTTTCGAGTAAATGAGGTTTAAAGTTTTTGACCAATTTTTCTTCCCATACAAAATGTATGGAGTTTCAAAATCAACCCAATTTTCTATGATTTATTGTAATTTTTCCAATCATCGTAGAAACAATCTTAAAAAAGTTCCTGAAAGCTTGAAATCTGAAGAATTTTATGATATGCTCAGCTCAAAATCGACAAAATGGTCACTTACACCCCTTTGATTCTGGGCCCCTCAATTGTATAATCATTATAATAACTACCTCGATGGGGGTGACAATGGGTCTGGGGGGTGAGATTGGGTCAAAACGGAGAAACATGAAATTTGAAATAGCTCAATAACTATCGCTTATTTATATTGAAAACTTTATATTATTTCAAAGGGGAGATGTTTTTACACGTCATGATGCAGAATAAGATGTTTTGCAATAATCGTTTTTTGATAAATTTGTGGCTAAACTTATATGATGAAACTACTAATAAAACACTCTGAAAAAAATTCTCCTTCGTAATGTTTAACAGAAGTACCTAACCATAAATTTTCTTATAAGTGGTTAGCTGTAGGTATTACCTGGTTGGTGTAATGAAAAAAGCGGGCTGTTATTGCTCTTTTTATTTAAAAACTTAATATTTTCGACCCTATGTCTAAATATTAAGAATGGGGGTGAGATTGGGTCAAGCAAGTTATCGAGTGCACATAGCCTTAACTAAAAATTCAACTTGTTATCCAGTCCCCATTTGACGTTAGAGTGGTGCCATGTTTACCGTATTTTCACTAAAGCACGCTTTCTTTCAAAAATATGTCGAGAAGTGTCAAACGAGTGTGTTAATACGTTTAGTGCCTAAAATCAGTTATAACAATACACCCATGCGTGTGGACAGCTCCTCTAATCATCAGCTAATCTTTAGTGTACTGCAATATCGTAAGCTCACAAAATAGACTTAACATAATATTAGAACGACCCTCTATCTTGAGATGGAGTGATTTGCTTTAGCAATATAGAGGCTAATGATCATGTACATAAGAGTTTATAACGGAGGGTTTGGTTAAACATTTCTTATGCAGTATACAAAAACTGGAATGTTTTTTTTCCAATCAATCTTTCATTCTTTCTTCGCCCCTCCCTCATTGTAATCTCCTCTCCTTTCATGGAGGTTGAAGCTCTTAATGAGGATGATTATGATGGCTAAACATGGTGATACAGTATACAAACGGTATTTTATCAAATTTCAACCATTTTTTCGATTGTATGAACCCTTTTAGGTGGATTAATCATCTTTTAAAATTACCTAAGCTTTTATTCGTCATGATAACATTGTTTTTTAAGTATGTTTACTATATATGATCAATAAAATTAATTTATATTCTTAGTTTGGTGATTTCGAATACTTTGACCCATTCTCACCCCCTCGAAGGGGTGAGATTGGGTCAATTATCAATCATTTGTAGTTTACTAAGCAATTCATATAACGTGATACTTTCTTGCTAAACTATCATTACCACATAGGAGAGTATACATACCAAATAAAAAGTTATTCCGACTTCAATTGCATTTGTTATTTAACAAACAATCTTTGAGTATCCTTTTTTGACCCATTCTCACCCCCAACGACGGTAATAAAGGACCTTGGCAATTCTTGAGAAGAATTAGTCCCACCCTAACGAACGCAATCGTAAGACGCTGGAAGATACACAACAAATCACCACTAACTAAAGCAGTATTCATGGGAGCATTGCTTGTTCTCTTCCTCCATTTCCGCTACTTAAACGTCCTGAAGAGGGACAAATAAAGTGGCGAGCGCAAAGTATCACTATTTACGTCATGTTTTATCATTTCCACAACGGCATGTGGCACTGGGGTACACTTTCTGGCAATATGAATTTCAATGCAGCTTTCCAATGCACGGAGACAATTTTTGTGACTCAACGAACTTTTGTTCATATGGGAACGAGTTGATTGCATTGCACATATTTTTAAATAATTCAGGTATGATTTAGAATCACTTGGGTCCAAAGTAAAAACAAAAACTCATAGACGTTTTTTTCCTGAGTGCAACCATAGTTGGCACACTTTCAGACGATAGTGCATCGTGGCTGGCAGCAAGTGAAAGGCAAATGAACTGAACATCAATTTCGCCTCACAGTGAATAGAACTTTAGCACACTACAGTGAATCTTTTCTGTTCTACCTCTTTGTAATAGCCCTCCAGAATAGATATCAGATTTTCTTATTTTACAAAGAAAAGAAGAAAAAAACTATTCCATTCCCCAATCAACACCGAACCAAACTTTTTTTGGCTTCTCCTGGCTTCAGTTTTCGTGAGGTAGGGCAAGGATTAGAGCATTTTTCCTTTCTTTTTTTCTGCTAACAAAGGCCCCATAAAATTTAAGCTACCTCATCGCGCTTCACTAATCTTGGAGGAGGTGAAACCATTCTTGCCCCCGCAGCTATCAGTTCTTACTTACCATTTAGTATTGACTGCATCGTTTTGGCGTCACCCAGGAGAAAAACGAAGAAGAGAAAACTCTTTTACGATTATTTACATCAGCTATTCAGATGCAGCTATTCCGATATCCTACTTTGAAGGATAACCCAAAGCTGATTCGGAGATGGTGGTAGAAGAGAAAAAAACACGATGGCCAGCTTCTGTTTATGTGGTCATATTTGCTTTGCGCGAGGCGAAAATGGGAACGATTCCCTCGGTTGCTATAATAAGCTTCCCGAGAAGCATACTTTGGTTGGCACTGTACACTGAGTTGCCAAACCATCATCGATTCGTGTCGACTAGTTTTTCTCGCTTGGCTTTGTTTGTGACAGCGCGCAAAATGGTTATTTATTGTTATGATCGCCGATAGCAGAAACCTTTAGTTCCATAATGGTGGTCATGATGATGATCCGCCGTAAGGGATAGTCCGTTTTGGACCGAGCATTATGAAGTAATGGGACGAGTGGACACGAAATAAGCCATTGCCGCGCAAAATTTTGGTAGATAAACCAGTAGAAGATTCCCCATATACTTCACTTCTTTTTTCTATATTAGGTGCTTACCAATCTTGTGTACCATCAACGTTTATCACAAAAAAATCAACACTGAGTCACCTAATGAACATCACTAGTCACTCCGGCGTAGAAATTATGTCACTCACTGCTTCATCCAGTTGGGCCCGGATGAAGGTCAATTTATTAAGTAGTATTGAAAGTATGAACGTGAGACGTAGACCAAAAAATCATGCAGTCCAAGATTCATGTTTCATCGTGTGTTTCAAGAAGAAGAAACGATCGCTGCTAGATACTGCCTTGTACAAGAGATATCTTGGATATTGGATTACTTTGACGTGCACACTGGTTCCAGCCCCATATGAGGGTTATGACCGCCTCGATTGAGCCAATTTAAAAAGAAAATATACAAAAACGCATTTAGCATGCAAATATGCATCAAATTTAGCGGTTTCATCATGAAATAGAATAAAATCATATATATATGATTTTATTCTATTTCATGATGAAACCGCTAAGTTTGATGCATATTTGCATGCTAAATGCGTTTTTGTATATATTCTTTTTAAATTGGCTCAATCGAGTTTTGTGCTTTACGGAGCCGAAATTCATTATTTTTCAGTTTCGGTGACCAATCAATCTGTATATACTAACGTTAGTTAAGGTGGTCCAAGCTAGTCAAAACTGCTCAAGAATAGTAAAACACACATAATTTACAAATAACGCTTCAATCCTTTGTTTTTAATGAAATAAAAATAGTAACATGCAAAAAGGGTAAATAGGTGAAAGGACAAATGACCGAACTTTTGTGATTTTTCCCTGTTCTGACGTAGGAAGTTTTTTCCAGAAATTTGACCAAATGTCTGCCAAGTTAATGTCTTTTAGGGCTTTCATTCATAACGAGTTTCTTCAAAACTTTTGTAACTTACTAGTGTTCCATTATAATCTGTCGAATTTTATGCAAAGTTCGGTCTCCTATTTTCAAAGAACAAATCCTGAGAAATCACATTTTTTTCGTGTCCTTGTCCACCAAGTAAGTATGGAATTTAAATTGACCAAAATATCAGCAGAACATAACACCTTTGGTAGACGTAGCATCACCTAATGATATCTCGTGCCCAATTTGTGATACCGCATACTTAGCTGTCATACAGTTTTATTTATACATCCAGACATAATTCAAACATCATCCTTTGCTTACTTTTTCCCCACCCTGTCCGATGTCCATTTACGTATAATTTTCTATCACTTTCACGTTTGTGTGAACATGGCCGGGCGTTCTTGGCCGCAACATTACCACCCAGTTTCCAACCGTCGTCGAATGCCGTACGATGTTGTTTCAACGAACATATTCGATCCAAAGGAAAATACTGCCCGAGTGACAAGGGTCAGTATCACTTCTTCTTCTACCCATCCCCTAGCACTAACCTGACCTGGTTGAAGGTAAAAACTCACCTGTTCACTGTGTCACGTCGTTGTCTTTCCCGAGCTGAGGTACCGAACCTACCTATATGAAGAGATTCGTTAGTTTTGTATGCGAGGGTCTCTGTAGTGTATGGAATAAGTTATTTATTGGAAGAGCGTGTGTCCGAAAGTTAGACAACCGTGCAATCAGCCGCCAATAGATTCGGGGTTCTTATTTTAGAGCCGCCAATAGAATGGAACGCAGTTCACACACACATAAATCCATCCCCTTGGATCGGAATATATTGTTTCGCCCGTTGGTGTGATGGGCTAAAAATACACAATCCTTTAAAAATATCAGTTTTATTGTTGACCGCTTCGGAGACACGGGACAGTCTCGGTAAACTGTTGCACTTGATTCGTCAATCGTTCGCGCGCACTGTGTAGAGGTCTTTTGTCACACAAACACACAAGAATGCAGGTGATGGATTTTTCTGAAATTCTGCCCCGAAGTAGAGCAGGGGACACACAGCGGAGCTGCAGTTGTTCATATAAACATGCCAAATATCGCTTTTGTAGCAAGAGTGCTGAAGATGAAAAAGAAACAATGTCAATGACAATTATATGATACTTACACGGTTCGAAGTAAAGACTCTTTAAGCCGTGTCTTTGAGTCAAAGACATGTGTTATTGCTCTTTTAATTTAATGACGGCTTCTGTAGATTTACCCGAAATAGTCACAAATGTTGACATACTACAATAAATAAATATTTTTCAGGGCCGGAGCAACTCAGATTTTATAAAAAAAATCCTACATCCATCGGAAATTGCAAGCTATCCATCCATAGAGCAGAATCTGCTTTGCAGATTAGATAATTACAAATTTGTATCTCAACTAACTGTCCCGGCAAACGTCGTTGTCAAGTTCCACTTGAAGTTTGTGAAGATTTTGAAGAAGTTTATGAGGATTTGATTACTTAAACCGCACCGGAGCACGTTGAGTTCTTTTCGCAATTTTTAATTATCCATCAAACACGTTTTTATGTAGGCCTACGTGAATGTCAAAGCTTTTTCAAAATGTACTTTCCATTTCTATTAATTAGTGCAACACGGAATGTGATTTTGTAGGGTGCTTTGGTCACTTTGTGATAGGTCAGCCGAGAACTGACTCGTCAAACATCCACGGAACACTGAAGTCATACCGGTAAGTCATTGGTAGATAGTGCCTAAGACTCACGATAACTTACCCCATGTCTTCACTAGACCTTTCTGTCTCATCGTTTTGCCATTTTAAATTTCAATTTGTGCATCGAACGTGTTAATGTTGGCCCTGTGCACCATCAACCTCTCTCTCTATCGTCCAACAACGCTGTAATCGACCGCATCAATGTCGTTAACAAACATAGTCGCAGAGAACGCATTGATACGATGCAAACTCCTACCACGCTCATGCTTTGCATTTCTCAATACCAGCCCAACGCATTCTACCGTCGCTCAGACGCAGAAGTTATGACACTCACTGCTGATTGACGATCATCAAGTTTGGCCCGAATGTGGGTCAATTTGTACAAAAAAAAACTTATGTATGCAGTCGAGCGCCGTGTTTAATTTGTGTTTGCAGTGCAGTCATTTGCAGTGAGCATCACATTGAGTATCGTTGTTAAGTATTAACTATCATTATATTGCACAGCACTAGTTTCTGTCAAATTTTTCAACACACAATTCAAAGTCTAATTAGTTTTGAGGAGGTTTGTAGAGTTGCCATAAAACCAAAAGATTTTATTCGAGTTCTGATGGACAAAAAGTGTGAACATAACTTAAATGGGACAATTTACAGCCGTTATGCGTAGATCCAACCCTGTCGCCCCAAGAGGATGAATGACAGGAGCGCATTTCTCGCCACTTAATCTTAATTTGATGGCTTGCGAAATTTTGAAATTTTTGCGTCCCAAAGGACACCGACATCGAACGCATTCGCTACTCGCAACCTAGCGACAAAAGTGCGAAAACAAAAGCGATCTAAACAACACTCACTGTGTACAACAGCAACAAAAAAAAAACGATCATGTGAGGCGTGGGAAGTCATAAACAAAATTCCGGCACCGTTCATTAAAATTAAAACCTCGATGGGGAATATGTGCTGCGGTGGGATGCGGTGAGAAATAGAACCAGTTTATTCCGGAAAAGTTTTTTTTTTTTTTTGCAAGGTGCTGTTGCATTTGTTGATTTTGATTTATATACACGCTGGCTTTTAAAACTGAGTTTTGTAGTTAAAACGGTTGACAACTTTAGGATGCACTAAAATTGAATTATGTTCTTCGGTGGTATTATATTGGATGTTCTGAAAACATTTTGAAAGTAAAATCACACGAGCTGAAATGTTTTTCTGTGTTGCAAGCTGTTAATGTGGAACACAGAATGTGAGAACTTTTTTTGTTTTTCACTTTTGATATTATGGATTAACCCTCTACTTTCCATGGTTGCTCTAGAGCACTATCGATTTTCAATGAACTCGAGACAAACGGATTTAGATAAATATGATGCAATAGATTTCAGAATATGATTGTAATCCCATTTGGTAAACCCAACTGCCAACTACTTGTTTCAATAGTGGAACTATGTATTGATAAACATTCAAAAAACTATTGATTTACCAGTACCACTAAAAACTTTTTTGCTGATTTCGAAAAATTTGGCCAATTTGGAACATCTTTTGTTCAAGCACTTTTTTCGAAAACACATCCTTGGCATAGAAATAGGCGTTCAAAGTCGTGGGAAAGAAAGGGTTTACACTCCTTTTACACTTTTTGTTTAACAAGTTCTTGAAAAGACATCTGTTTAAATATGTTTAATGTTAATAAAATTTTGAAGCATCTCCGGTTGTATGTTTTGGTATACATTTTATCATTCGATCTTCTTTGAGTAGACTATAATTCAGGCCAAACATTTCAATAGGTCCTATCTGCATTCGAGAGGCTCTCTTTGTTCACTTTCTCTGTCAATTATTGCAATGTAATGGTACACTTTTCAACTATTTTTACAGTACAAAACAAAAGACGATTGGTTTGACCATCGTTCAATGCAAGGAGACAATCATAATACAAATAAACAGCTGAGATATTAACGAAAGAGAGAGAAACCAAAGAGAGCCTCTCTTCTGCAGATAGGACCTTTAGACATGTTTGGCCTGAATTTTCAGAAATTATACATTACCTGTTTTAGGATCGAATTTCATGCATTAGAATATCACAGTCAGGGATGGGAAATATCACGAAATTTAATGAAAAATGTCATGACATTTTTCGATTCGCATCACTTCTAGTGGGAATTTCGGTTCGTGATCATCGCCAATCCATAATGCTGTTCATTTATGGACAAATAATGATGTCATCGTTAAATGTTCTTACCTCAAGTGAAATTTTCCAAATAACAAAATGACATTTCCCATTCCTGGTAACAGTGATATCCTAGTTTGAGATGCACGAACATACGTGGAGCTATGTGTGTGCATCAAATATAAATACAAAATAATAGATGTTGGAACAATGTACTCACATGCAACAGAACACATTTTTCTTTTTTTTTTCTCCTAAGCGATCTCCAAGCACGCGACCACGCCGGAAGGATTTCCCAAATTGTGTGAGAAATATGTATATTGAATAGTAAAAAGTGCGTGTCAATATTTCCTCTCGCGAGGCTCAATTACGACGTGCGTCCAGCCCACGCCGCCGTCTGCCTACATCTAGAGAGGACGCGGACAGATGATTGACAGATTTGGGGAAACAACAAGAAGGTGTTTGTGGAAAACATTCCAAATTTATTTAAATGCTTAGAGTAGCACACATGTGTGTCCATCAATGCTTTCCGTGTTGGATTGCATCTGTTGTTTTCTTTGGAAATATTACAACGATCGATGGTGGAAATAAAAACTGTATGTATTTTAAAACTATCGTTGTTTGCGGCGGATGATGTGAAACATCCCGTCCTTCCTTATGCGCATGGGAGATAGATGGACGAGCATCAGAAGTAGAATCTGAATGATCGAATGGGATGCGATGGGATGGGATCGACTTAATTGAAGTTGATGTTTAATGTAAATATAGGTCGCGCCGCGCAGGAACACGTGACTTCGAGGTCGAATCTCACGTCGGGTCCGGCGGAAACTAGTTCTTGCTGTCGTCATTAGCTTATAGTGGCTGCAGGCAGAGGCAGCAGCCTTCGGGATTGATTGTTAAACAAATTCGCCCGTAATAAACAAACAGCGAATCGCGAGGCTTGCTCGGGAGATAAGTTATTCCCGGTTGCCGTTTTGTTTGCTGTTCAATAGGTTCAGCTTCTTTTAGCAAACGATGGCAAACAACGAAACAGCTTACTGCTGGAGTTTTCAGCCATTTGATTGATTTTTTCATTAACTAACGGTTTTTAACCGAATGTCAATATCTTGATTTTGCTTTGGCTGACCAAGCCATGTGGGAAATTACGCTGTTGAAAATGCTGTTGTGCACATGGATGTTAAAGCATTTTCAACAGTGTGGTTTTCAGCCGTTTAGCATAAAATTTTGATGAGATTGAGGCACACATTATATATAACTTCTCTCTGAATGCGTAAACCTGTAAGATCTCCGTTGATGCACACCATGCTCCAATGCCTTACAGTTGCATAGGTGTTACGCTAAGCTACGAATTTTGTACAACGGAACTCAAATGTCGTACAACCATATCCATGTGGCTGTTAGCTTTCTAACGCCATCGAGCATCGATTGAATTGGAGGCATTCAACAATTGCTACCTCTAAACTGGAATGAGGGATCGCCGCTTCATTACTTTATATGCTCTGATTTCAGACAATCAGCACTATAAGTACACATATACAATTAGCTAGTACTGTGCTTCGTTGTCACAAATGAAATATGCGTTTTGGATAAGTTCATCTATCTAGCTACAAGTTCCATTACCGTACGCTGTTTTCCTACAAAAACCTATCGAAAAGCCAGCTTTACCCGGTTTCTTTCCCACACCAACTAACCTGGCCTGTTGACAAAAACTGTAACAAACCATCCACTTTATCATTGTGTCAGCATCGTCAGATTAAATCAGCGCCCGCCGCAGCAGCAGCAATCGGGAAAACCGGCAAGATTTTCCACCTGTCGCCCAGTAATGAAAAATGCTTTCGCATTCGACCGACACTTTCGGAATCACCGAGCACTTACTCACACTGACTGCCTGGGACTGCTCCGCTCACAAAGGGACGGGGCAAATTAAACTACCCAGTCAGAGAAGACAAGCCCTTTAATCTTCCCAAATGGCTTTCGTCACCGAAGTCACCGAAGAGTGGTGGTAGGTGCCCGGCTGTCAAATTTGTAATTATGTTGACTGTCTTTATGATCGGGATTTCGATTCTGCCGATGCCGCCGCAACGCCGTCAACGAACAGTCAATCATTTTTATGCCCACCACGACGAGAAATCGACGTCGTGTCTTGTACCTACCAGCACTAGTGGTTGATGTTTCTAGATTTGAAATTTGTTAATGTTAATGGGCGTTAATGTGCTGCTTTTTAACTATTTGAAAGGGAAATGATTTGTAAAGAATTGTAGAAAAGAGCGGTTCAGATGTGAAGGTTGTTAGGAAATGTCCCTAATGTAATTTGTTTGTTTCAAAAAATGACGCCATTATTGAAGGATTGGTTAATGGTGATGTCAGTTAAAAGTTTACATTCGTTGATGTGACCTGCATAATGTTTAGTGCCTTTGGGTTAAGGTTCTTGTTTTGATGTTGCCTGTATATTTGTTGTCTGAACTAAGATCCCAAATCAAATGTACTCCCAGAGGTAATTGAAAAGCAAAGTAAAATAGTTTAGGTTTTATCAAGGCTTTTAGAACCTCTTCAATACTTATTGGTCATTAAAATTTTACTTGGGATGTTTATAAAAATAAGCAGAAATTGTAGTGATTAGAATATGTTTGTATCCACAGTTATTCTAAGTGATTTATCAGATGACAGTCAGGTCGTTTTTTACGCGGTTTTGATTTACGCGGCCACGTAAATGAAAACCCCATACAAAAAAATTCATCGTCTTATTTTTGCATGATTCGTCGAGAAATGGTGAGACTTTTTTACGCGGTTTTTTTGAAATTTGAACTGAGTTTTATTTTTACGCGGTACGTATCCCCCGCGTAAAAAAAAACCTGACTGTACGTAGTTTCGTAAAGAAATACGATGAACCACGTTGATGGTTGCATAACAACAATTGCATTATTCAACAATCCGTATTGATTGCCAGAAAATTCAAAACAATACTCAACATGCGTAATTTTTTAACAAAACAATTAACGATCGCGCATGCTGTAGGCATCGTTATCATCTGTTTGCATGGACCTCACTGATCTTGCCTAGCGCCATAAATCGAACGCTTTCTTCCGTTTCCCTGTCAACCTCGAATCCCCGCGGTTCTCTCGGTTTACCCTTAATCGATTCCACAATAGAGCAATTGTAGCTTCCATGCCGAGAGTGGCTGGCGACTACCTAAATCACTGGTCGTCGTCACGTCTTACGTATTTCACAGTTGGTTACGGGAGGTATCATAAACGATCTCGCAGCATGTTCCTACGGCTGCCCGACTGAAGACGGACGGCACGAGCAGCGAAAGCGCGACAAACAATTAAGACCCGGGTCAAGTTCAACTGATACTGGTCATAATCGTTATTTTGGAAAACGGGCGAAATTTCGTTCAGAACTGTTGCGTGTGACTTCAAAGTTCACCCGTTTTGATCGATTCAATCAATTTGTTTTTCTATTCGGTGCTGAGCGAAAAAAAAACTTTGTCATCCAATCTTTTGTTGCTTTCGTGGGCTATTATGGTCGAAGGATGCCCCGTATAATATTTTTATCTCAGTTTCGGTTTCCCCGTTTTGTTGATGTCTTCTGGTTTGATGTTACAAATTAAAATTAAACTTGAATCGTGTCACATACAGTGATATTCGGCTTTGCTTATGACGAAGCTAGAGATTATAATTGTTGGTATTTCTTTGGCGCAACTGATGTTTGAAAACCAAAAAAAGGTGTTCTTGGGTTATGTACTGCCTTTCCCTGATAAAAATTTCCAATAAAATCACCATAAACTACCATTGAATAATGATAAATTTGACTATTCAACAACAAATTATATTGTGTACGTATTTTCCTGCTGAAAATGGTGTATTGGAACTACAATACGTGTACAATAAAATCAATGGCACTAAAGATTTCAATAATAAAAACACCATAAGTTGAATGGTAGTTGACTTGATTTTTTTCCAGAAAATTTGGATTTTTTATGGTAAAGATACATAAAAACCCCCATTTTCTATTGTAAAAGTGACATTTACAATACATGCTATGGTGGAAAACCATAAGATCTGTTGTTACTCTATCGTTTTAAACAATTGGATTAATGGTAAGTACCATTCAATTCAGCGTGTTATAACAATCCATTCTGTTGTATCTCTATGATCTTTTTTATCAGGGTTGCCTTCTTTTTCAACATTTTTTTTCTTTCGAATAGACCGGGATTTGAATTCAGTAACATCTATAACTAAAGCTAAATTCTCTACATACAGCTCTACAGGATGCCAAACCATATTCATGCAATGCCATGTTTTGTTAAAACATGTGAAGCAATGCTAAATTCAAGACACAAAAAAAGATAAGCATACCTTTCTCATCCCGTCGCCATGCTGCATGACACATCAACTTTTCTTTTGTTGACAACAGCGTTTATGTTTTTATCGTCGCCAGCGCCATCAAGTTGGGATTTTTCCGCAAGAAGCGTTAAGAAACGGAGACACGAGAAGTCGGTATAGACTGTGTCACATGATGATGGTTTCGAATCCTTATTTTTAACTTTTCCCCCTTCGTGTGCCGGTCCGATCGATGGTGCGGGTGGCAACTAAAAACTTCACAGCGAATTATAACGAAATGATACACGGTGTTATGGCACGACCGTGTGTGATCATGTGTCACTCATCCTCACACGCGAATTTGGCGAGGATAAAGGCATAATTTGGTTCTGCATTCTCTCCGGCAATTAAATTGTTGTTGTGGGGTTCTTTTTTTTCTTTTGGTAAGTATTCGGCATGTGCAGTTGAATGCCGTTTAATTGCTACGCGTGTTTCTTGTGAGCAGGAGTGGATAAAACAGAATGGATCTCGTTACTGGCTGAAGTCTTTTAGTTCAATATTTTTGAATGAACTATCTTATGTCAGACAATTTTGTTGCCAGATAAACGACTTTTGGTAAACCCCTCTGTAACAACAATTCAAGTTTAATGCTCATCCGTTATAAAATAATATATTTCTACTATTCTTATTAATACAAAGTATGGTTCTCAATTCAGTTTTCTACATGCATTTCAAAAGTTATTATCTGAGAATTTTCTTAAGAATTTTTGAATTTATCTTATATTATTTGAACATTCTCGTTGTCCATATAGCTGAGGCGGTAAACGCACGGGTATTCAGCATGACCATGCTGAGGGTGACGGGTTCGATTTCCGGTCGGTCCAGGATCTTTTCGTAAAGGAAATTTCCTTGACATCCTTGGGCATAGAGTATCTTCGTGCCTGCCACACGATATACACATGCAAAATGGTCATTGGCAGAGGAAGCTCTCAGTTAATAATTGTGGAAGTGCTCATAGAACACTAAGCTGAGAAGCAGGCTTTGTCCCAGTGAGGACGTTACGCCAAGAAAAGGGGAGGAGGACGTTGTCCAAAATAGTCTATACAATTGCAATTTGATTTTTTGGAGATCTTCGACCCAGATAGAAATGAATACTACTCATTTGCATGCCATGATGTCTTTATAGTCGCGGATGTCATCACCATATTTAGAAAATCGCTTCGACGATCTTCAACAACCATCAGAAATGGCTCGTCCCTTTCCTCCTACTTTGCATCTTTCTATCTACTTTCTCTCTCCTACATATGCATCTCATGCATATTCGTATGTTCGTAGCGATCGCTAAAACTAAAAACGGATTGAAAAAAGCCGTTTACCTTCTTCCAACTTTCATCACAGCACAGTGTCAATCTACGATATAACACCTACAAGTTATGCAACCAAGCGAACTGTGTCGCTTCACAGTAATCTTCACACAATCTATCACATTACGCCTGGCATCCATGCACCAATGCATGAACCCTGTGCCAAGAATAAACATTTCCCATCAGCACACTGGCAACCGCATGAACTTGTGCAGGCGCAGATGACGGAAAAATACGCTGAAAAGGAGCCTCTGGAGGAATTTGCAAAGAAACCTCTAAACAAAACCCAAAAAAAAATTATTGATAAAATTTCTGGAGAAATCTATGATGGAATCCTGGTGGAGTCTCTGGATGAATTCCTGGAGGCATTTCAGGAGGAATTACAGCAGGAAACCTTACAGATATTTTGGAAGCAATTTATGTAAAAAACTCTAAAGAAATTCTTGGAAAATTCCCGAGAGTAAATCCTGGAGAAATCTATATTGAAATCTCTGAAGAAATCCCTAGTGACATCCCCAGATAAATCACAAGAGGAATACCTGGATAAATGGCCCAACAAACATAAATGCAATACTAAAGATGAATAAACCGCTTGGTTTTATTTTTTTTGCTGAATAATCTGTTGTTCAGCTGCCATTGTTAGTTGAGAGATGAATCTTGAGTGTAAACTCTGGAAAAACCATTGGTGGAATCACTTTTAAAATCTTTACAGTAATCCCTAGAGAAATCTCTAATGAAATCTCTAGTAGAATTTCAGATGAAATTCCTAGAGAAATCCCGAGTGGAATCTCAGGACGATGCCCTATACAAAAAAAAATATAGAGGTGCTCCTGAAAATATATCTGGAGCACTTCTGGAGGAGTCTCAGCAGAAATGTATTATGTAATTGTAGCATGAATTCCAGTTAAAACCCCGGTAGAAATTTTTGGAAGAATCCTAAGAATTTTTGGAAGAATTCCTGGAAAAAATCTGGTGGTTTATCTGAAGCAATTCCTGGAGAAATCCCAGCAGAAATAGCTTAACCCTCCTTTGGCATTAGGGTCATTTTTTACCCATACCGTATACTACGTCAGCGAACTGTTGTCGACGTGATGCCAATGGAAGGTTGAGGAATTCCAGCAAGAATTCCAGGTAAAGCCCCGATAAGAATTTCTGGAAAAATCACAGTAGAAATTCTAGAAACAAATCTAAATAAATCCTGTATGAAGAAATATTGCTGTAGACATACCACGAGGAAATCCTAGAGGAATCCCCAGGAAATGTTTTTTGTTCTGTAAACGATTGTACTGTTCGTGCTGAAACTTCGAAACCGTACAGAGCTCGTCTCTGTCACTTAATAGCGTAGACCACATCCATAGCTGTAACGGTTTTGCGCTTGGCGTGCTTGGTATAAGTGACAGCATCATGGATCACATTCTCCAAGAACACCTTCAGAACGCCTCGGGTTTCCTCGTAGATCAGACCGGAGATACGTTTACACCACCTCGGTAAGCCAGACGACGGATGTTGGGCTTCGCAATAGCCTGGATGTTATCGCGCAGAACCTTACGATACCGCTTGGCGCGTCCCTTTGCGAGAGCTTTACCTCCTTTGCGCGGTCAGTCATTTACACTTGATGAGGGGTATCATTGACTCAAACTCGAACGCATGAAATGAAACGGATCATGGTAAAATCCATAGAAATATCTTGAGAAATCCAGGAAAAAATCCTGGTGGAATACCTGAAAGAATCCCCAATACAATTTCTGCAGCAAACCTAACTGAAATGTCTAACGGAAATCCAAGAGGGATTGCTGAAAGAATCGCTAGTGAAATCCTTAGACGAATTCCTGAACCAATCCTTAGAAAAAGAAATCGAATGCCCGGAAAATGTTTAGAGAATAATTGGGAGGGATTGTTATAGGATTATTCGGTTCCTGCAGGAAATCCCAGCAAGGGATTCCTGATCGAATTCCAAGAGCAATTGTTAGATCAGCAGGCATCAATAGAGTAACTCATACACATACTCAGTTGTTGTTATTTTTGTTCTGAGATGAGATTTGGTCTTTCTAAACCTAGTTTCAATATCCGTTACCGTTATTCAACTATGTACTAATGTAACCTGTAATGCTTTCGACAAACATTTATTTCCCCCCTGGCATTTCTTTCCAACGGCAATAGATGGACAACCATGGACAGTATACTAGTGATTTACGAAACGACCTCCTTCTAATCACCCTTATTCCTGGGATCACCAACCCATCGCTTGAATTCTAACGTTTCTGTGCGGTCGTATCGACATTCTTCTGCACAATTTTATTTAGGTGACATTTGCATAAGAATGATGCTGCTGTAGTTAAGACGCGAGTGAGGACAGGTTGGAAAGTTTGTCGCACACAAATAGAATGAATATTTCATGAAGCCGTTTCCCTCTGGCATGGAAAGTGAATTGTGGCGACAGATTCACAGACACCATTTCCCGAAAGAATGAAAAATCCACTCAAAAGAACTGATAGGCTGCTGTCGCTTCTTGAAGTAACTCAACACTGAATGGCTTTCCTTGTCGAGGTGCTAATCCATAACGTGCGTGTGGCAAGAAGCACTGGATGGAGCCGAATGTTCTGATATAAAATCTCAATAACTCTTCGGTCTAACCCATGGGGATGAAAGCAGAAAAAGTTGTCAAGTGCTTATGATATAAAGCTTTATGCTATTGACTGGTGCTGGTGCTGCTGCTGATGCTACTGCTTGATGGCGAAGATGGTTGGGCTCTTCACATGTGGATGATGTTTTAAGGAGAAGATTCGAAATACAACTTTTTATTCAATTTATCAAACTAAGTTCTGTTCAAAGCGTTCCTTCAGCTTTTGAACATTAAAGATCTTTAGACGGTACAGATATTCCTGCAACACTAACGTGTTTGCAACCAAAACAAGTATGCCTAACGCTACATCCATCCTAAAACCCTAACTCCACCCATGTAGTGGCCCACATTTGGTCCGATGGAAGCTGCTGCCCGATTTTACGCATCGCATCGGGTCGACACTTGAGAGAAAATAACGCGCTTTGCGTTCATCACATCAAAAGGCAGAATTTTCCACGCCTTTGTCGCGTTTTGCGCATCCCCTCGAAAACAACAACAGAAAAAGCGACGGAAAGCTGCGTTTTTATTCGGATTGGGGAGTTTTCCATGGCTGACACTAAGACACAGCGCCGCGCTGTAAGTAATCAAAATGGGGAGGATATGTTTCGAGCTTCCCCGGATGGTTCAATATTAAGAACGAGCGTGTTCTGCTGGCTGGCTGAAACACATGCCTACTCGGAAGCTGTTGTACCTACGCTCGCTGGTTGATGGGCGGTAAAAGGACAAGCTGTGGGGGAGGTGTCAGCGTTTGAGTGATTCGCCGAAGGGAAATCCAATTTGCGTTGCTTTTTTTTTCGTGAAGCAATTATCTTGTTTTATTGGATATAAAAATTTAATGTGATCGAATAGTGGCGTAAGGAGTTCTTGATGTGCTGTAACGTAAAAAAATATATGTCTTTTTTTTTAAGTAGGTGTTACAAAATGGATCTTTAGATTGGCCTGGTTGGGATTTTGGTGAAGTAGTAGATCCTTTCCGGCACTGAGTACCTACCAGTTAGAACTAGACCTTACTAGAGATGTAGCAACGAACCACATTGCATTTGTTTGTTGTAGTGGTCAACCATAAGTTTAAACAATCGAATTCTATAACGACTGATTCAATTAGAAAAAAAAATCTTCCATACGTGTTTGCCATTAAAAGAGTTCGTAAATGTCTAGGAATGCAAAGTTGTTGGCAAATATACAATTCCTATATCCTCCCTCATTTAACATATTTACTTTGCATTTGGGGCTCAGCTGCTAGCACACAACTAAACGTATTACGCGTTCTCCAAAATAAAGCCGTCAAGTCCATCAGACTACCTCCATTATATCCAACAAGTGCACTATATTGCCATAAATACTTATCCTTGGGTGATCTATGCAGATTTAGTGTACATCAACACAATATATAAAATAAAATATGGAATTATCAAAAGCAACATTGAAATAACGCCAGCAACCAATATTCATTCACATGGAACCAGAAATAGACACAGATTTTACACCACCAGACCTCGTACTGAATTGGCATCGAGACACATATTATATACAGGAATTGTGAATTTTAACTTGTTACCAAACAACATCAAACACGAAACAATTGTTATGAATTTTAAACTAAAATTAAAAATATTTATTTTTGAGAATTAGTTGTAGATTTAAGTTAAGTTAAGTTGTTTTAGTTTGATAAGAGATTCTTGCACTACTAATTAAACCTCTAAGCAAAGTAGCTGCGCACAGTTTGTACAAACTTTTCGGCTATGTATTTAAATAAAGAAAAAAAAATGTGCTCGTGAAAACCGTTGTAGGGGTACAATTGGGCCAATTAACCCTCTAATAAGCATTTTTTATTTTGTTCTAAATATCATTTTTTGTCATCTAAAATCAATTTAAACATGTTTTGGAAGATAATTCTTTTTAATTCTCAATTTTGTGAATTTCGGTTTTTGATTTTTTAAATTTTTATCTTTGAACATCCCCACACTTTTATATTTTCCTGGAAGCCTATTTTGATACGGATTTTTTTGTGACGAAAACATTTTGAGATTTTTCAATTATAGTTAAAATGTTTTAATTTTTATTTTTTTTTCATAAGAACTTTTATTTTCCGTGTAATTTTAAGGAAAATAGTTTTAGAGTGTATCAAACTTCCTTAAAGTTTTTTACTATGATAGAATGATTGAGGAAGAATTTAAAATATGTTAATTGTAGTGCTGCAATACAAAATAAACAATGACTTCGGAAAGGTGGCTGAAACATCATTTTTTTAATAATTAAAAAAATGTAAATACGCCTCAAAGACACCAAAAACCATTTTGAGATATACAGAACAGTCCTTTATATCAGCCAAAAATATACAAAATTTGATTGTTCACGAAACAAAAATTACAAAAATGCTCAAACTGTAGCCCGTCTAAAGGCGGGATTGGGTATTAGAGGATTAAGCTTGCATTTGTTGGACTCTCTGATGTTTCTTTTTATATTCCAATGGAATACTTAAATAACTAAAACGACCGCTATGGAACGAACGAATAGCGCCACAATGCTAATGTCCATATGCGGTAGTGCCTTTGTTTACATTCGGAAAAAGCTAGAAAAAGTTTGCTTCATTGATTCATTGCTCAGTTATGTACCATGGAAAAAGTCTTGCGAAATTTCGTCGAAGATGTTCATAATACTTCGTTCCTCGAAAAATCTCGAGAAAATTGAGAAAAATGGCTTTATTCTGGTCTCCTTTTTCATATCAAGAGATGGAAAAATCCGCTTAACCGACACTTGAGAAGAGAATGAAGGGAGGGTGACTGGGACCACCTCCAACGAAGCAGGCAGGACTACCTTTCCGACCCACCTAAAATCAGAACCCTAGTACGCGTACCCATCGTCTATCTGGGATCATTGCTTCGAAGAGGAGTTAGTGCTAGTAGTACACACCCTCGAGGTAATCTGCCACGTCTTACAGCTATGGACTTCGTCGCTTTTTTTCAGGAAGACATCCTGGTTGACTGCTGACGAATTGACAGCTTCCCACATCCTTTGTACTCGGAAAGGCGGGACAGGGTTGATACTCGATAACACTTCGGCCTTCCGCTGCATCGCAAAAGGCTCTATCCTCTTACACAAAGAAGGAGAACTTCATCCTCAACACCACGTTGTACTCCGGCGAATAACCATCACTGAACTCCTCACACTTAATTTGGAATACCGTGTTCGGTAATTTTTTGACTACTGCATTGTTTACCTTTTGCAGTAGGTTTTGACAGTTGATGTACTGAGCTTCAGTAAAATCGATTACCGAAGCTACCGAAATAGTTCTGCTGTTCTATTTTCGTCAAAAAAGTGACGAACAGGCAATTCAGGATTGAGTGTGCTGTGATGATATGGGCGGGCTGAAAATGATTTTCGATAAACCTGAGTTCCCAGTACTTAGGAATCCGAAAACGTTAGAGCGCTCAAGCCATTCTGTCTCTTTAAATACGCTCACGTGTACGATATAGCCCACTTATATTATCTGATATCTGACTGTAAACTTTTTAAATCCTGCTGGCCACTGAGCTGAAAATGTCTTTTATTTGGCTATACAGTAATGTTCCGATTTTATCACGCCCTCCGCCAATCAGTCCTTTTTTTTCATCAATTTACTGTTACATTTGAGAACAAGTGTTTCCCCTCTTCTTAAAGATGAATGTTGAAGGCGTGTTTTGCAACGTTAAAAATATTGATAATGCGTATAGATTTTGAAAAATATTCCAAAGATTTTTTGAAAAGAGGCGTGATAAAATCGGAACAATACTGTATTGTTATTCATTGCCTATGACATTTGCGCCATTAAACAGTTCGTAGCAATAATGCTAGGGTCTGGGACCATTTGGGCAGGAGCACCTATTTTGGGCACTTGCTGCTATAACTTTAATTTTGAACCGATTCACTTGATTTTTTAGACACGATCAGATACGCACACAATCTAGCAATGTGCAAAAATTCAAGTCAATCGGTTTGAAATTGGCTGAGTTATATCAGAGTGTGCCCAAAACAGGTGCTCCTGCCCAAATGGTCCCAGACCCTATGTACCACCTTTCAATCAAGTATCAGAAGGCCGACTCCAGAGGTATGTTCTCCTCCATTCGAAATATTTGGTGGTCTAGTGGCAACCGTTTCTGATTCGTATGCAAAAGTCCTGGGTTCAATCCCTGGCCACATTTTGCTTCTGTCGCCTTAGATTTTACTGATTCAACCGTCTGAACTATACATTGTTACCGATATATAGTTTCTGAGTACGGATCGAATTGATACTATCATCTTTCTCTCATTTCTCGTCTTAATTCTAACTCTATGTAAAGTAAAAATCACAAACATTTTCTGCAAAGAAGTTGAACATCTAGGATTGAGCAATTTTACGCATCTGTGTCCAGTGTTTTAGTTCTTCCTTTCTCTTTAGACAACATTCCCCTGAAATGACAAATCCACGGGCTTCATTCTGCAGCAACACCAACCAAGTTCCCGCTCAAATCGTCCCATAAAATATCAACTTTACTAATTCAATTTTCCACTCGTTTTCATCGCTCGGAGCGGCTTAGCTTCAAATCAAGTTGTCCGTCGGTCGGTCGGTTAGGGCCCATATAGCCGAGGCGGTAAACGCACGGGTATTCAGCATGACCATGCTGAGGGTGACGGGTTCGATTCCCGGTCGGTCCAGGACCTTTTCGTAAAGGAAATTTCCTTGACTTCCTTGGGCATAGAGTATCTTCGTGCCTGCCACACGATATACACATGCAAAATGGTCATTGGCAGAGGAAGCTCTCAGTTAAAAACTGTGGAAGTGCTCATAGAACACTAAGCTGAGAAGCAGGCTTTGTCCCAGTGAGGACGTTACGCCAAAAAGAAGAAGAAGAAGTCGGTTGGTCGGTCGGATACCCGTCCTGCTCCACGTCTCGACGCGCCGCCCGAGTAGTTATTGTTGTACCTAGTTGTTGTCGTCTTGATGGTTGCTGGCCGTGGTCGTGGCCACTTGGGCGAATGCCGGAAACCGGAAATTGCGCGTCATATATTGGCCCCACGTCGTCGAGCGAATCTAGAGCAATTCTTAAAGAGAGCGAGTCTTGAAGTCAGGAACTGTGGCTGCGTTGGTTGATCTCTGTTTGCCTTGCCTGTCAGCTGCCATGCCACTACCACCACACCGACATCCATGGCTTGAATATATTTACTTTTGGCTTTGTTTTCCTTGGCTTCCACTTTAATGTTTTATTCTTTTTTCTTCTCTTCGAGCTAGATGTGGAGTGCTGGGAGCACCATCTTTTTCGCACACTGATTAGAATGAATGGGATCCCATCGGTTCGCTGGAAATTTGTTCTCCCCCAGCAGCAGCTCGACAATATCTAATGACGTTTTCGTATTCGTTACTCAGTAGCACACGCAACAAGGGGAAGATTAATTTGACATTGCCTTTTTTGCTTTATTTTAGTCAAATAAAAAACGCTAAAACGAGTATTTAGGATATTTGTTTCGCTGGAGCATTGCATGTCCCAGATTTCCGTTGAACGGCGAAGTAGTTTTAATGGATGGATCTTGAAACGATGCGTGGTTCCACACGCAAAAATTCCATTTGGTCATTTTATTCTTGTTCCTGGCGTTACGTTCCTATATTTCATAAGCATATTTTCCTCAGACAAATTAACCATTTGCAGATTTCATGCCAAAAATAGAATGGTAAACCACAATTTTCCACCAAATTTTCCCGCCGTGTACTTACTTCGCAGAAAGATTAATAGACAGAAAACAATCTGTCGAGGTTTTCCCTGTTCCCGATCGTTGGCATTAGATTTCACCAGAGTGCAAAAAGGCCTTCTTCACATTCTGCTCCCATTCCTGTTCCGCGTTCCCGAACCATCCCTAATTGATGTATTGCGTTTCTCAGCGTCACAATTGTTATCCCCGCCCATGCCCATCATCCGCCCGCCGTAATGGACTGGATTTGTTTTTACTTTTTGCCCACCCCTGCGCCTCCAAAGACGACACCCTATCCCATTCAACCGGAAACGTGATTTTCTATTGGCACAGCTGATGAGTGCATGTTCTGGAAGAGTCACAAACGGGCAACTTCTGGTCCTTCGCGGTGCGGTGCGATGGCGTGTGAAATAATTAGAAGCATTTTGCTCTCGGCAGGATGTTGCAGAACTCTTCCCAGCACAATCGGACCGTCCCCCAAATTGATGTCATAATTTTAATTGCGTTTGAATATCGCCACGGAGAACGGATGGGTTCAGTTCTCCGATAATGACGATGATGATGTTGACATTTCGTTTGATTATCTACATACCTTCCTTCCGTTTCGACTGGGTTTGCTTCGTAAACCGTGTACATTGTTTGGAATGGTACCAAAATGTGATTGTAAATAAATTAAAAAGTAATAACTGTCTCCCCAATCAGCACAGCACGCGAGGGTGCGTGTTGTTTTAGTTGGTAGCAACGAGTTTCTAGTGAAACCGCACTTTGTTTTGGGCTGTATGGGAGGATGATATTTTGAACACTTTTCTACATTTTACTCATTTATTTACTTTTTTGGGACATCAGTAAATCTCTTCTTCGTACTTGTGACTACTGACATCCAGAGAGGTTATTGAGATTATAAAATCTAAGTTCGATGATTTTGATGGTAATAAGTGCAATAGTGATATTTGTGGTAGAAATAATGATGATGGAGTTGCTCAAAATAAAAAAAAAATGTTCAAAAGAGATAGACTACACCGTGCTGTTTTCTATATATCCCAGCTCTATCGATTTTGCCTCGCCAAATGGTAATTTTTACATCAATCGGCCCACGGTAGTTTCTTTCTCTGGAATTACTAGAAATTTAATTAAACACCTACATTGTCAATAGCCACGCCATGATAGATCCCGCGAAACACAATCAACTCCGAAATACATAGTCCAAAATTGACAACAAAGGTGGGCTTCCAAAGCATTAGCGAGCAATCTTTCGGACGTACATACATACCGGCATCCCACCCCACGTGAACTTTCCCGGACAGATAAAATTACTTATTATCAAATTTACGTTACACATTTTCTCGCGTCGCCCGTGATGGTCGTCCTCGTTCCGTTCGGACGGAGTGAAGAATGTTGGGTTTCTGCCAGCAGTTTGCAGCACCCCGAATCTGAGATTTAAATTTTAATCCATTTTGAGCAAACAAAACAATTTGTCTTGGGGCTGCGGAAAGTTTCGCCATTCACATCCTTGATTGGTTGCCGCTGAAGCATGTCCCAACCGGTAAGGCACCCTCCTGGTGTAAATTTAATCCCTAGGGCAACAGCTCAGTGGCTGACAAGTATTGGAATAATTTGAATTAGCATCTTTCAGATGTCGTTGACAATGTCTGTAATGAGTTCTAAATAATTGAAATACAGAGCTTAGACTTGTTCGAAACTGTTGATTACAAATGGTGGGTTTCGTGCATTTTCAATAAATTTTCATCTAACGTTGGCTGTTTTATGCTCCATATAAAGGATAACAGACTGCATCAGCGTTTATTTTTCTTTTTTTTTTTCCTTTTTTTAGAATTCATAACTAAGTCTTCTTTAAACCACTTTCATTCACTCTATCGCAATGTCTCCAGTTAACCTAATGGAAAAGCCTTAGGAATGCCAATTCGGGGGCGGCGGTCGTTCCTGTAGTGTATGATTATGCTTGCCACACAGATAAAAATATTGCTTTTTTCTGTCCAAAAAATTCTTTTAAAAAAACAAACTTACAAAGTGTACTTCTTCTGACCAAGTACCTCGTTCCACTTATACCAATTCTTTAGCCTTCTTTAAACCCCAAACGGATTAAACATCGCTCCTTCTTAGATGTGACACCGGACCCCATTTTAAGAAAACAGATCCCTGCTAACCCGGAATCATCTTCTAATAGACTTCAGCCAGCCAGCCATCCAGACCTTCGTCAGCCAAATCCAGCAGCTGTTAAACTTTCGCTCTTTTGAACTTTGCGAGATCAGTATGACGTACAGCTAACAACACCGCATTTTCCCATCAGTAGCAAATTTAATTCAACTTTATCCAACCGTTATCCCCCTTCCGCGCCGTGGTTGGCAGTTCACTCGTTGCAGGGTTCAATCCACAGAAAATCAATAAAGATCTTCTTCCAGATAATTTGCATTTCGGAAGATGTGGAATCGTTCCTAGTCGGCCGCGCGTTGATTGGTGATGGAGGGTGGTACTACGGTGCCGCATATATTTACCAATGACCAGCATCAGTTTTAAATTGCGTTTCCAGTCATCAGGCCCGATCAATTTGGTATTTTCCGTGCCATTTGTTCACCGTCTCCACCACTGACTGCCGCGCCAAGGAACTCCGTTCGTCTCCTTCGGTTTGATCAGTGGCATTGGGTAACCAGAGCTAGCGCCCGAGCGAGCATCCTCGCTTTATTTGCGGCTTAATTTATGGCTCCAATTAATTCCGTACGGTGCGCGCGTTGCAAATTTTGGTAGTGGAAATTGGTGCTCAAATAAAAGAAAGGAAATAAAATGAAATCCTTCCATGGGCAGGTTCTTTCGAATAATGTACCTTCGCTCCGCCAGTCAGTCGGTGTGGGTTGGTGGTTACGCACAGAGTGGAAGGAAGAGTAGATTGCGATAACAATCTATGGCCTGGGTGCGTGTGGTCTTGATTGGGGGAAAATAGCAAGGGCCATTGTTTCCCAATTGCTAAGGTGTCAGCAATCATTTAGCAAATTAAAGTGTAGTTTATTGAATGGTTTGTGTCGGCAGGGGTAAATCTCTCTTTAGAGTAGTTTCACCGGAGCCCGGCTTCCACTGATAATGCAACGTCGAACTTCGCGGCATACGTTGTTGTCAGCCGTTAGCAAAGGACAGAGGTATGTAGATGAATTTTTACATTACCTCGAAAGTATCCCTGTTAATCGTATCATAGCTGGTGTAATACATGCCGCCGTGAGGTCATCTCCTTCGTTGTCTCCTCCGTGCCTATGTTGCTGCGCTATTTAGGTCTTTATCGAAGTGCTGCTTCCACCTTTCAACCACTTTACATTGGCCGAGAAGATGCTCCCGTTACAATTATTGTTTTTTTCTGCTCACAACACGAAGCTTTTAAGTTGAATTTCTTATGGTCCACTGCACGAATTTATGCTGGCCTGCTTACTCTCACAGAAAATTTGACGTTTGAGTGGTGTCGACACCGCTCAAACGTCAAATTTCGTGTAAGAGTAAGCTGGCCCGAATAAATTCGTGCAATAATCCATAGAACACTGTGTTTATTGAGTATGGCATCAGTTAAATTTACTCAATCGGTTAACTTACTCATAGGTTTCATAGGCACACCGAAACCCACAAAAAGTGTCACCGTAAACATCATTGACATTTTTCGAAGGTAGTCCGTGACATTTACCTTAAATATTCGAAAAATAGCGGTTTTTCCGTGACTTTCTTGCAGAACTGGACTAGCCGCACAAGTTTTTCATATACCATATTCTCAGGTTCAGCTTCTAAAATGAGCTGTAGGTGATTGAATTTAGATATGACGAAATGATTTTTTTGCAATTTCTCATCGTAATAGGCTGTTTTACCTCACGCAAATCTGACAGGAAAAGGCCTACTTTCCCACACCAAATTAACAGTGCTGTAATGGTTCATTACAGCACTGATTTGCGTTGCGTAATGAACCATTACAGCACTATTTTCAGTTTTGGCCAACTTTTTGATGCTTTCTGGACGCAGTTTTGAAAAATTGTGACAACTGCACAGTTTAACCTATTATGATCAGATTTTCTTAAGCATTGGCTATGAACATCAGTGTGCAGTTTGATGAAAAAGTTTTGTTGAAAACTATCCTTAAGAGTAATTTATGAAATTGCAAAAAAACGTTGTACGCAACTCGGTGCAGAACTCGATTTTTCCAGCACTCGTCGTAATTATCGAACTCGGCAAGCCTCGTTGGATAAATGTACGACTCGTGCTGTAAAAATCGTCATTCTGCACCTTGTTGCGTAAACTACTATTTCAGCACTGGATGGTACAATAGGGTACATATTACGAAAATAAAATGAAACACTACATATGTTCTATTTTATTTATCGCTTGGCACTTACTAAGCAAAAAACAGAACACTACAAATGCATCGTAAACAACACAAAACATAAATTTGCAGTTATTCTGGATAGCAAACTTCGTTTACAGAATTTCCATCGAATGACTGATTGTATTTTGTTTGAAGATTCGCCTTTTGTTTACAGTCTTTTATTTCTGCGTTCATAGCTTGTATTTGATTAGGAATACTAATCCTAATTGGGCCAACTGATTCGAGATCTCATATAAGTTGTCTACATTTTGAGGGCCCTGTCAGGGAACGGTTTGCATGACTTTTAGTTAATCGAAATGGCCTTAAAATATTCAATCAAATTTAGGCTCTATTTCAGTTCTATTCCAGAGCATTACAAATGCTGCACATTTACCAATAGAACATATAAAAGAAAATATGTTTGATACAGTTCTGTTCTTTATAATATAAATTCAAATAAACAAAATTAAATCAGCAACAAGGGCTCTTTATCAGCTTCAACTCATACAATCCGTTCTTGCTTCAAGCGATATTACTCCAACCATAGCTGGACTTGTTAAGTCAGACGTCAGCACCTTACGTTAGCAAACATCCGACGGGCAATAGATTAGCATCCAACTTCGAAATTGCAATTCCTGGTTCAGCGTAACCTCCTTCATGACGCCATTCTTCACGAAACAACTCAGCTGGTATGTACCTTCTCCAGCTATTGAAAATGTTCGGCCTTCAGAAACCATCATTTCACTTGATGTTCCTGCTTTACGCTCTCCCAGCTCCACGAAGAACTTCTGTTTTGTGCAAATATTCCTCGATACACCAGAGTGTAGAATACGTGTAAAGTAATAGTTGAGGAAAATTTAAAATATCAAATATCCAATGTAAAAAAAAATTAAGAGGTTCAATAATTTAACTTCAGGAACTTTGATTCCCAGAGCACGCGGAATTTTTACTCAAAAGAGAAAAAAAACAGCAAAAGAGAGGGGAACTGGGTTCCCCTTCGTTAGTTCTGATTGGTCAGATGGTGCACGCGGTGTTATAAAATGCGGATGCATCACGGTGTTGAGCTCATTCGTAAGACGGACGTGATAGACGACAGACGGAGCACCACCAGCGGAGAAGGCAGCAGCAGCAGCAGCATCGAGTGACATACTTGCACCGACCGTGGCGGCCTGGCAACGCCATCACCAGCGATGCAGCCGGTGAAGTGAGGTTTTTAAAGAGTTATCCTCACCAAGCCATGGCATGCTTCGTTTTGGTGTTGCGTTTGCCAACGACGCGGACCAGAAATTTCGACAATGGCGCAGCATTCGGTAGTACCCCGTTTCCCAGTTTATTGATAGGTAAGTTTAATCGGCTACTTCTTAGTTTCGATTTGCCGAAACTAGAAAAATAAAACGGAGCTGTAGCCGAGGCAGCATCCTGGTAAAATGAATGACCTCTGATAGTCGAGGCAGAGTGTCATGCTTACATATAATTATGGCTGGAACTGCAGTCGAGGCAGTATCCACAGAAAAAGTGGTCTCTGGTAGCCGAGACAGAGTACCTGAAATAAAGAATCATAAAAACTGTTGCATAGAGAATTGAATCCGATGTAGAAAGAAAAAATCATCCCTTCGCAGGAGGACGCCGAACATGTCGCGACATGATGGCGAGTCACCGAGAAAGTGATGCTTTCCAGCGTTGCATGAATGGCGTGGCTCATTGGTGGCTCATCTCACCAAGCTTTACATATTCTATTGCGAGTGGCGGCGTAGGGATATTTGACATTGACATCGAAAAGCCTTATTAGAATATTCGGTGGAAAACAGTCGCCGGTCCCAAATTGATAAAGATGAGAAATTTTATCTTCCGTTGGCAAGATTCGACAGATAATAGGCATTATGCTTTTGGTTGAAATCCGAGGTGACCAGCGGTGCAAAAATTGATTTATACCTACTTAGAAATTCCGCAACTCAATTTGGATTAGTGCATATTGTAGCTTTTAATTAGCTTAATAATGCGCAACAGAAAAAAAAAAAGATTCAAATTTACTTCGCAGCTGCAACTTCGCATGTGATGTGCTCAAGCGACGACTTCGACTTTATGGTGCGACGATAATATACCTACATTGTCGCGTCGCCACATTGTCAGTAGTAGTGAGCATTCTATCGTGAAGTTATTTGAGAGCCAAACAAAAAAACGAAATAACCATCTATAATATTTACAGCGTAGTAATGGCATTATGTAATGATAGTAGAATTGTTTGACCCTTATGTGACCGACAGAGTACCCGAGGGGTAGCTCACGTTTATTGTCCGATTATTGGTGAAAACTCGCGACAGTGACTGTAGTTTCTTAACAAACTTGTACCACAGACAAACTTGTACTGCGATTGAAGATAAACTGACTTCATGAGCGATTATTTCCCGGAAATTTTATCTCATCAATTAAGATTGGCAGATAGTCGGAATATTTTATTTGTGTAATTTAGTGAACAAACTTTATTGTAGAGATTTCCAGCCGGGAGCTGGATACTATTCACGCCGGTGGATACTATTCACTTTGAAATATAATTCGATATTACAAGATGAAAATGCTTTGCGGGAATTAATGAAATACAACGGATGCGTTTGGTAATTGGAGATTTATTGTAATTATGAGCTAGAGCAGTGATCCTCAGCGTGACTGCCAAAATTGAATTTTGAAAAGAGACTGCGGGCCGCAAGTCATTTAAGAGTTTATTTTCAATAATTTTCAAGATTCAACACAAAATACATTTGTTTGATTTTTCGAAAAGTGTAAAGAATAAGCATTAGTTAAAATTCACAAATAAAAAGATTTTTTTAACCATTGAACAAGAGCAAAAAAACTAAACAACCTGGAGTTATCAGAAGATTTTATTTCACTTGGAAAAAAATTGAAAATCGTATGGTATTGAAAACACAAAACAGTTTTTGTAGTTTTTGGTATTAATAATGTTGAAAAAAAATATTTCTGACAAGCTACTTTAAGTCATAAAAAATAAGCAATAGCGACGCTGGCTAGAACAATATGGACCTTTTTAAGAATATTGTGGATAAACTTACGGCGTACTTATAGCGCAGATTATAAGTGCAGAATTGTGGAAGTCCTACACACGAACACAGACAAATTTATTGTAAAACCTCTGGATCCAGTTTAGAATGGTTTCCGAATGGAGTTTCTTATTGCAGCTTAAGGATTTCCTGAGAAGTATTAAAAAAAAACTTTGGGACTTCTCTTAGGGGTTTTGAGAAATTTCAGAATGATTCCTTTAGAATCCAATGAAGAAAAACCTGCAGACATGATTTTCTGAGCAATGTGAACAAGTATTTGTAGCCGATTTAGAATAGATATTTTAAGAGGAATTCCCAAAAGTATTGCTTGGAGAATAAAGAGTATCTTGCCGAATCCCTGAAGTTTTTAGCGAAATTCCGAAAATTTGGGCAATATTTTTTTTAAAAGAAATTATAGGCAACAATTCTGTAACAAATTTTGAAATAGTTTCCTGGCAGAAGTGGTGAATATAAAATATAAAAAGAAAGTTTTTTCGCCGATAGAAACAAAATTGAAATAATTTTAAGTAAAATTCGTGAATATAAATAAATTACTAATAACGATTCCAAAATCCATGGCAGAGAACCTGTGAAATTTAGCCTAAACTTCTTATTTAAGCGAAACACATCGTTCTTAACAAAAAGTAGCCTCTTACAGTTTGGAAAACTTTCAAAAATCTTACTTCTTTTGAAAAGCTCTTTTACTGGCCAAATTCGTTCTCATCAAAGTTTTAAAATGTGGTGAAATTTCTGATTTTCATTATGGAATCTTTGCGTGGGCCGCTTTCTTATACATTTCAAAATCAGTTCGCGGGCCGCACACAATCTGGTCGAGGGCCGCATGCGGCCCGCGGGCCGCAGTTTGGTGACCACTGAGCTAGAGTCTGATATTACAGGACATATTTTACATGTAAATTAAACACAATACAGGATATATTAAAGTTTGCGCAAATTTGATGTTTTCACGGCATTTTGTTAGTGAAGTTAACATGTGAACATGTTAATGGCCAAGATGTTAGTGAAGTTTACATGTTCTGAACAGAGATGACTTTAATGATTAAAATCCGGCTTCAAAAATTTACGTTTTTTGACCAACATAACTGTATTTAAATATCGAAGCATTTTTATAAGCCATATATAATTAGCAGATGAATGCATATTTTACCGCTCTTGAATTGGCCCTGGGTACGATAGATTTCTGAAGCATTGCAAAGCCCTGAATGCAACAGACGATCAAGATAAGATTTGAACTGAAATTTATGCTCTTCTTCGACTGAGAAAAGTAAAAAATAATCAAATGGCATGCTTTGTAAGATGTTGTTGGTACTGCAATCCTAAACACTGGAGTCTCGCATAGTAGCGTCACGTCAATTATTAGTATAAGCTACATATTAGTGTAAATGAATGTTAAAAGGGTCATTGCACATTTACAAGAATTCCATACATGTAATAATTTTTGGGGTTTTGTGTCGCTTTTCGAGTTACAATTGGAAAAACAGCCTTGATGCTAAGTATTGGAATGAACGTAGATATGTGTCAGCATGGTAATGAAGGTATCGCATTTCCGATTCATAGATTGCATATGTATTTCAAACTCATGTATTGTAAATTACGTGCACAAAAGTCTCTGGAACCTCAGAATAAAAAAGAAAAAAAAACTTTTGTGATATAAAGTTTATTTTTCTAAAGCATAACTTAAAATCAATCGAATACCAAGTTTATTATGTTTTGATAAGTAACAGAAGGTTATTGTTAAGCATGATATTTTGGATCATTTTGTACGTCACTGTTAGTTTAGAATAATTTATAAACATTTTCATCTCGTGATATAGAAGTGGAAGAAAAGACAGTTCATTGTGTACATAAATAAAAAAAGGTTTACGCATAGAGTACTGTGACCGCATAAAGAGGTGATAAAAGTTATAAGTGAACTATGATATCAATTTGATGTTGCGAGACGTAGACTAATAGCTTGCATTAGAATATATTGTGCTAGTGAAAACTTGATGGATTTTGGTGTATGATATAGTCATAGATAGAGGAGAGAATTGTCGAATAAATAAGACAAAACACAAACGACAAAGAATTGTCCTAACTGGTAAAGATAATGGCATGATCTCGAAAAATGCGTACTGATGAATATAAAGCAGTAACTAGGGAAATCATGCACTATGATTAATTCTTTGAATGTATTTGCTTCTGCAAATTGTACAATTGTAGGTGGTGGTTATCAGATTGTTTTCATGTTATAGCCCATGAAATAGAGATCATAAATGTTGTTTGTTGGTTATTGACTATTTATAGTAGTTATGCTATACAATATAGAAAAGCTTTTAATTTGGTGAGCATGAAAAAAAGAATTATGTATAATAGAGATAATGATTGCATAAAGGTAAATATTGAATGAATTTTGTATAATTTTACAATTTTAAAACAATTATCTTACGGTCATTAAGTTGAGCCAATTCAATAATATTTAAAGAGTAGATGATGGGGCGAATGTTTCTATTACAGCTATTGATCATGAAGCCTTTGTGATATCAGCTAGCCGTTTCATTTTGTAAATTAGAAGGATCACTTTATTTTTTTAGAAACTTTTGAAAGGTATGTCTAAAAGTCTCCCTTAACTTGTATATAACCTGGAGATGCAATTCGAATGTTCGGAAAATATGTAAAATAAGTTGAGTTCATTCTACTATATATTCAAAACAAACGAAAAATGCATAATAATCGAGGTCTGCAGAGTTGTTCAATTCACGTATGACTTACCTTGGTAAATGAAGATTCAATTTACAGCGGTAATCAATGACGGTAAAATGCTCGTTTTTAGAACGAAAATTATTATTCATATTTGCTCTGCATTAATCAGTAGATTGTTATACAGTAATAATTAGACAACGCAAATTTTACAATGACAATTTAATTAATGGTAGTTCAAGTTTTAAAATTTTGGGTTGTCTCGCGGCACGCTGTTTATCATGAGTATTACAAAGAGTAGAATAGTATCGATATTTTTATTTCGTCTTGACTTTACCCATTGCCTGTATGATTGTCGCAATGAATAAATGATTTCGTTAGGAATAAAATTTGGTGTGTTGGTGTAATCTAACGAAAATACAGGATATAATGAGTTTTTTTTTCAATCTCAACTGTGTTGAGTTATTTATTTGCTTTAAGTAGGCCTCTACATAGCCTGTCTGTTGATCTGTAAAATGATGTTTGAGAAATGGGCTTTATGGCATATAATATTGTTTAATAACGAGAAGAATTTCAAGAATTTTTGAAGAAGAGTAACGTTCCATATACATGCATAATAGTAGATAATATGAAGACATTAATTTGTGCTGCAGCGTAGTAGGTGTGAAATAACTCCCGGTTCGCACTTCAGCGAAAGCACCCGCGAATAAAGAATTTGGATCGCAAAATGTGAAACGATCTCGAGACATAATGATTTATTCACCGCACTAGTTGCACTACTAAAACACGGTTTATTGAATTGTGCACTGTATCAAACCACCGACGTACGATCCCACGATCGCTACCGAGACGTTCGATGATCGAAATTGAACTGACTATATTACAATTTCTCCTGGTGGAGATGCTGCGAGAGCACATCTTCCACACCTCGTAGACTATTTATCTCGTGCAGCCTATCGACTACAACAGATGTAGCCACTCACTTAGCCGATCTACCTGTTACCACAAGTGGCGTAGAAAGTAATAATTCAAAATCCTAGTAATATCTAACAGTAGGTTTGACTGTAAACATTTACGGCATATAAACCAAAAATTTGATTGATTATTTATGGAAAAATATGATTTTCCACCTAGAGGTGTGCGTTTATCATACGTGGTATGCGAGTTGAATATGAGATTTTATGCAATTATTTATCATTTTGCAAATTATTTCAGTTGCATAATCAATTGCGAAAAGTTAGATCATCATGTTGCTTAAATGAGTTGTATTAAATAAGAGTTATGCATAATACTGAACTGCCTCAAGTAAAATTACACAATTGCCTTTAAAGAATTTTCAAAACAATTAAAACAATAAGATTAAACCTTCTAAAAAATTTAGCTCAAACATCATGATATTTGTTTTAAGCGAATATATGCTCTAAAAAAACTCGAAAAACGATGGAAGGAGTAGTGGAAAGAAGTATTGTAGAATACGTGTAAAGTAATAGTTGAGGAAAATTTAAAATATCAAATATCCAATGTAAAAAAAAATTAAGAGGTTCAATAATTTAACTTCAGGAACTTTGATTCCCAGAGCACGCGGAATTTTTACTCAAAAGAGAAAAAAAACAGCAAAAGAGAGGGGAACTGGGTTCCCCTTCGTTAGTTCTGATTGGTCAGATGGTGCACGCGGTGTTATAAAATGCGGATGCATCACGGTGTTGGGCTCATTCGTAAGACGGACGTGATAGACGACAGACGGAGCACCACCAGCGGAGAAGGCAGCAGCAGCAGCAGCATCGAGTGACATACTTGCACCGACCGTGGCGGCCTGGCAACGCCATCACCAGCGATGCAGCCGGTGAAGTGAGGTTTTTAAAGAGTTATCCTCACCAAGCCATGGCATGCTTCGTTTTGGTGTTGCGTTTGCCAACGACGCGGACCAGAAATTTCGACACAGAGGTCACGATCCAATCTTGAATGGAATTCGCAACGACGAATGCAATATCTTCCTGGTTCTAGAGTTGTCAGTGTCACCTTGACTTGTGCTGATCGGTGTTGCCCTGATTCGTCCCGGTTGTTCTTTCGAGCCTTCACGTTACAATCCTTTTTCTGGTGTGCATGTATTTTTGCAGTCGTGGCGGTACACTATAGAACTTGTTTTTTTCTGTGAGTCCACCTTCAAAGCTTGATCGGATGAACCATCGCGTCCTCGCTTCAGAAATTCATCGATTGCCTTTTACTTCACAAGCTCCAGCGTAACTCTGGCTTCTCTACGACAGTTGAGAGCGGTGGTCAGCCTGCTGAAAAACTTCGGTAAACTCCGTAGGAAAATCTTTCCCTCCAACTGACGAACAATGTGATGATTACGAAATTCAAGGTTTTTCCTAAAGAATAAGGTTAGGCCAATGTTGATGAAGAAAGTACTGTTTCTAATTGCAGTATTAGAGTGAGCTTGACTTCTATGGTTTGAAAAACACTGACACATGCTGTAGCTTGAGGATAGTCCCTTCGCAGACAAAAATCAACCATCTACGTCTGGTGAAGGTCATCTGATTAGGGCACACCGAAACCCACAAAAAGTGTCAATTTGCCAACGACAAAGGATTTTATGCTTATAGGTAGCAATAAAATGAAACATACAAGCGGCTGGTTCCTAGTTGGAGATAAACATCTTCGTGCCAGAAAGCAAAAGCGAGTACTCAACAAAACACCGTGCGTCTCCTTTACCGGCGTTCAGCAATGACCAATTTTGGAACGGAAAATCATCCGTTACTCTTAGTCCATTACTTCATCCTCTGCTTGCTTGAACTGGTAATCCATTGACATTCAAACAATAGAATCACAATCGATCAAGCGGCAAATCCTTTTTCGGAACAAAAGCAAACAACTGGCTCAAAAAAGTAGACTTTCCCGGCACAAAATTTGTTTGCAGAAAAAATGTGTCACTTGACTGACTGACTGCCTGCGTGCCTGACGAAGCCAGAGCAACAGCAGCAGCAGCGTAAACAAACAAATCGCGCACCAACTCAAACAGTCATTTGTATTCTGAAGAGGATCCTGTCGACGCCGATGTCGTTCTCATCGTTTGTAAATGGATCTTAAAGTTTACTGGTCCCCCACACCCGGGATGGGGTGACAGACAGGTCCGCTAGCTAAAAGCTCGTGGATTTGACAAGACGGTATTGTTAGTTTATGGGAAAGATTCCTTGTGTGTGATTGTAAATTTCTATTGATTGTTTGTGCGTTTAAATCATGTGAAATCTATACTGAACTGATTGCCAAGAAGTCAATGACAGATAAAGTTCAAACAAACTACATTTGTATGGAAGTAATGCGACGGTTTTTTTGAGATATTTTTGTAGTGTTTTTATGGGAAAGCTTATTCTGGATTGAGAATTTTGTAACCTGGGAAATAAAACTTACTAGTTTTGTACGGGCACAAAGCTTACTTTTCCTCCCGTAAAAAGGCAAAATCGCATCTCTTTTAAATGCATATAGAATTCCAGCAACTTCACAAATTGGGACCTTCGGACATCATGACGATAAATTCACCCAAATTCTAAATGCACTCGTCCATCCCAGTACTCAATCACGGTTAGATTATCCCTAATTCGAATCGTAAAAGAAAATTTGACTAGCCCAAAACGATTCATCATTGCTACAGCTCCTCAACCACCAACAATCCAACCGGAGTGAATTTTCAAGTCTCGCGTTAGGCACGTCGAAACAAATTCTCTTTTATTACCTACCCATCTCTTTATCAAGTTTGACCTTTTTCGTACACCATTTTCGACTTCATTTTTGATCACCTCCCACCCACATATTGTTGTTGTCTGAAGTTCCGCCAGCAACAATTCGGTTACCCCAAAGGAACAAAATAGTCTATTCTGTGTCTCTTTTTTTTTGCATGGATCAAATAAAAACTGAAACGACAACATGCGGACCCACAGCCACAATACCGCGCACAAAAAAAGAGGTTATGAATGGGAGGCCAAATTATAAATCTTATTAGCATAATTTTACAAATGACGACCATCACAGCAGCACGCACCCACCAAGGTCGGTTGTGGAAAATTCTTGAAAAGTTCTAGAGCAAAAGCTTACCCGGGCTGTGGCGCGGGTGAATCGTTCACGCTGAAACAGATGGTTCTCGCATGGCGACGTTCCGAAATATGTAGGTTTGTGGGGGTTCTTCCAGTAATAACACGAGGCAATCCTCAAACAATTGAACTTATTCTGAAGTTTGCTAACTCAGATTCTTTAAGGCAATAAAACTTGTTGTTTTATCATGGTTCTAAGGACGTCCCTGAGCCTATTTGACATAAAATGTTACTTGCCATCGTAATTCCACAATCATTCCCTCTAGTTTCTGTCAGAATTTTGGCACAAATTTCTAAACAGATTTTTTCAGATATCTTTCTAGCTATTCTTCCAGTAATTTCAGTCTAGTTTAGTTTCGAAAAAAGTGTGTTTCTGATAGAAGTTGGGAACGAATTGTTTTAGAAAGTTATGGCGAAGTTTCTGGAGAGTTTTACTTGATACGACTCTCAGCTTCAATTCAAAAATTTGTCTATACTGTAAAGTTAAGATTTTTTGTTTCTGTGAAAAATTCTGCTGTTTTTATAAGCAAGAGCTTCAAGTACCTCTAAAGATGGTTTAGATTTATGAAATTTTCGGTGAATATATGGTAATAACTGCAAAGACACTTTAAAATGCCCTCAAAACAAAGTTTTATTTGACTTAATCTATATACACTACCCGTCATAAGTACGGACTCACAAAAAGTATTGCAACAATATTGCATCACCCTGACTCACCTCGATATCTCTTAAACCTGAGGACTTACAAAGATTCTGTCTTCAGGAAAGTTATTCAGAAGACCAAAAGCAACAACTTTTCTGAAGGCGGCGTTTTTGTAGGTGTTCTGGTTTTAGAGATATCGAGGTGAGTCATGGTGATGCAATATTGTTGCAATACTTTTTGTGAGTCCGTACTTATGACGGGTAGTGTATATATAAATGCAGTGGCATACGTGGGACCGCGCATAACTTGCGAACGGAAGGTCCGATTTTGGTCGTCTTAGTTTTGTTCTCTTAGTGTTCACCCAAGGAAGGTTTATGAGGCAAAAAACATGGAAAAATTGAGACTTTTTGGAAAGCGATCTTACATACATTTTGATCGGGGACTTGGTCTTGGCTAGAAACTTGAAACGTCAAAAAACGCAGTAAGCAAGACAAAGTTTGCCGGGTACAGCTAGTCTATAATATAACCAAAAACAATGAGTGATGCTTTAGTAAATCTATTTGAAAAACTAAACAAAACCATGTATAATACGAAATGTTATTAACCAATCATGGAAAAAATATGTTTTTGGAGAGGACCGGCTGTCTGGTCTACCACGAGAAGAAGAACATAGTCACCGATATCGATAGTTCGAACTATTCACTGAACTACTGCGTCCATGGAAAACTATTCCAATCGCTGTTCCCCGAAATGCGCCTTGGGCGCGCTCATTTTCAATTCCCTCGCAGCGTTAAACCGCTCTATTCCACAAAAATCTACAATGTCCTTCACACAGGAAGCACACTTGCACGCATTCCGTACATATCGCACTTGAATTCCACATCCCGTCCGACCCGGCGTGACGATGGTGGCGTTCAATTCTTTGACGAAGGAAAAAGTTTTTCTTCCTTTTACCACTCAGAACCCAGTAGCGACGACAAAGGCGGTGGGCGCCATCATCAGTCGTGAAAAAAAAAAACAAAAGAATAAACATTCAAATAAGCTGCCTCCCCGCGCATACACGGCCGTATCTCAGCCTACGCCCAACTTTCATCAGTATTTAGTGATAAGAAACTTGCCGAGGACATCAGTGTACTGGGCTCCCGTGCGTGTTCCGTCTTTTTCCCCATTTTTTTGAGAAGGGATCATGCAAATCAGGAATGACACGCAAGGCGCCCTATCGCCTGTGGGACATCTCCCAGTGGCCATGGGTCGTGCCATCTGGCGATAGGACGTGTGAGGTCGGTCCAATGCTTCGTTGAAAAAGGATACCCAGCCACGGACAAAGACAAGGATGGGCTGGATTTTCGTAAGACGAATTCGAGTGCGCGTGGGTTGATATATGCGTAAAAAGTGGGACGACAATGATTTGATTAAACGTCGTGGTCGATGGGATTTTCTCTGTGGGACAAGTTCCATATCGGAAGATTTTGGGTTTCCTAAAGGAACACTGGACTGGAGCGAAAGGGGAATTGAATAAGACGGAAATGGGTGGGCGGAAACGAATGATACTTGATGCTGATGTTATGGAGAAATCCTAAAAGTTTCCTTATGAAGATATTTGCAACTTGATGGATCTCATGATTGACATTTGGATTATCATTTCTAGAAATATTGTGATGATCCAAGCTCTGGTTGTAGATAAATACAATGTTCTAATATGACTTTAAACTTGCATACATACTGTTTTCATCTTTAACTGGATTTCTCCAATTCTATAATATTCCTCAGATATAAATAGAGTATCTGCACTGCATACACGAAGAATGAAATCCTTCGGAATTCAGTCAGGCGATACCAACCCAATCGTTCACAATCCATTCCCTTCTTATTCACACTACGAAATTCCTGATATCAATGCATGAAACGATATTTTTAATCTCATGCAAACTTCAAATTCGTACAGTAACTCATAAGTGTTTTCGAATTTAGTGAAAAATTGAACCAGAGCATTGTTACATATAGAGAATACAATAAAATAATAAGTAGACCCATAAAATATCTTTTACAATATTGAACCACCCTACTCCACAGTTTTGAGAATTATTTGAATCCAGTCCAAATGATATTAATTTTTCGGAAAACAATAATGCAAACTTCATTAAGTACGATTTATTTGACGTTTTCTAATGTTAACAACTGACCATATTTTCAACTTCGCGTCACTTGAAGTGACGCACTTGAAAAATTTCTCAACTTCATCACTTCCAACACATCGGAAGACCATTCATCAGATTTGCTCTCCTGTTGAACAGAACGTTCGACGTTGTTTATCAAAAATCTAACTTGCTGGCGAAAATCTGTCACCAAGAGAGACAAGTTCGCCTCCAATCAAATTGCCTCAAAGTACAAATCATTAATTTTCTCCTTCTCCGCATTCCCCGACACTGTTCGAACAAATTCTCAGTTTATTATTTCTAAAGCGGGCCTGTGGGACACTGACTGTCGAACTCGGTGTTTGCAAAGGATAATCTTCTCAATAGAATTCAATATTGATCCCCCGCACAACGGAGTATTTGCAACCGGAACTAGGTCCTATTTCTTTCTTCGAAGAAGCCATCACAAAGCATTCTTCGCTCGTGCCGGGACTGGTCCCAACCTTTCTACAGAAAGCTTCCTTTTTTCTCCGCTAGAAAAAAAAAAGAATGATAAATGCCTATCGCTCCCATGCCCCCAAGCCACCACCGTCAGGTGGTGCAAGTAAGATCGAGTGCCATGCCGGGTGCCTTCCAAAGGCACTTTTTGTGCCCTAGGACAGCACTCATTTTCCATTGAATTAACGCCACAGAATGTGTCATATTTTAACGGCGACATTTTATTAACTCCCCCGTCCCCGTCCACAATAATAGGAGGAGAAGTGACATGATGGGCATTTCTATTGGGTGTGATTTCCGCTCCAATACCAGCACCAGAGCGCTCGAGGCGGATGTGCGATGATTGTAGAGAAGGCAACACAAGTTGACACATATATAGTAAGGAGGAAAATGTTAAGATTTTTTTTCTTTTAGACTTCTTGTTCCAGAAAAGGTATTCTACGTGGGAGGCGATTGTGAAGGAGAACAAAATGTAACCGGATTTATGGCGTTGTGATCGAACTATTTGCCTTTACGATTCTTTGAGAAAAGAACCAACAATAACGAGTTTACATAGCAATCGTGAGATTGTTGACGTTCGTTGGTAATGGTTCCTTGGAGAGGAAAAATACAATTTGATGTGTCGTAGTCTTCTTTATTTGACAGACCTCTTTAATCCACATCCGCCCAGTATGCTATTTATAAAGCAGATACCCCGAATGCCCAGCATCCGGGCAGTTATTTTGCATCAGTCTTGTTAGCGATCACAGTCTTTGACACCTTTTCGTCGATATTCGGCTGCCTTTGTCTCCAACATTCGCAACACAAGCGATCAAACTACTGTACGGAACAAAAATGTCGAATGAATGCGCTTGACCACGATTGCGTCTTCGGGAGATGGTTCGGTTTTTGTTATTCCTGTCTTTCCCATAAAGAGAGCTGTTTTGGATAAATGTATGTGTCGTAATCGATTTATCACACACGAATAAACTAATATTATACTAATCTTAATCAAAATTGTCTGAAATCTTGCGAAAAGCTGGAATTAGACAAATGTCATCGTGTCAGACGAAGTTGATTTGATCCACTTTGTTTATTGATCTTCGCTCTGCCGCTCGTGTTCTGTGTAAGGGGTAGCGGTCGCGCTCGAATGAAACAAAGCAAGCTGACACCCGACCGCGGCTACGAAACGAAGGTAGTGAAAAGTCTCGAATGTTTACAAGCCTGTTTTGCATATCTCGAGAATTACACTATATTAAGCATATTGGCTCTACTTAAGTAGCTGCTAAGAAAATCCATACTTTGTACATGTACATGATAATAAAACGAACTTCAGAATTGGCTTACTAGGTGACACAAACATTGTTGCAAAGATAACATATGACCGTGTTTTAGGAAATTTAATTTGCTGCCTGGTCCTGAACCAATGTTGAAGTTGGATTTTGCGACAGAGTTGTTTATACGGATTTGAATTTTCTATATTAAAATTACCTCTAGTCAGGGTTCCGAGTCGTTTGGCCGTACGCCATTTGGCCAAAAGGGTCATTTGGCCGAGCGTCGCGTCGTTTGGCCGGACACCCAGTTAAGGTGTTTTTTTTTTGAAAAATATGTTTAGACGCTGTTAATAAACTACGTAGACTCATTTTTGGCTATCTCAGGGTTCATCCGCCAATCCATGCCAGGGTCAATCCGTCAGGGTTTGTTCTGGAACTTAGTAATACCTTTTGGAATGCCTCCCATGATTTCTTACAAGACTTCTTCCGATTTTTTCCACGTGTTTTTTTTTCTAGGTATTCGTTTCTGAAGTCCTTCCAGAGATTCTTCCGTATTCTTATTTCCAAGAAGTCTTACCGGGATTCTTCCAAAATTCCTAATTTTCGACTGATGTGTTCTGGAGTTTTTCACGGGGATCCTACAGAATTTCCTTCCAGATCTGTTTCCAGAGGTTTTCCCGACATTGCTGCCACACTGCCGAGCGCAGCATAGTTTTCCCATATTCTATGGGAATCCTTATTAATATTGGGCCAACTATGCTGCATATGACAGCACAGTTCCAAGTGCAATTTTCACGGAATTCCTCCTGCGTCTTGCCCAAAGACATTTTCTGAGATTTCTGCCAAGATTTATTCTGAGATCTCCACAATAGTTTCTCTCAGGATATATCATAGATGTTGTCGCACGATTTCTCCGAAATTTCCGTGAGCTTTCTTCTAGAGTTTTTTCCCTGGATTTCTACGGGAGATATAGCTTTGATACATAAGTGACCCGATTTTGTCAGCCCCTTTTCGGAACACATTTTTTGCTCTCTTCAAAAACTTAAACAGTTTTTCAAACTTTTTATTCCTCTATGTTCTGCATCTCAGCGCTCGTTTGATGATAAATATAATTAAATTGCTTAAAATGTGATCGTAAGATAATAACAAAAAGTTCGTCGCAAAATAGGGCTGACAAAATCGGGTCCTTACTGTATTTCCTAAAGAGCCAAGGGCAAAAAGTCTTTTTAATAAAGACAAATCAATCAATCAAGTTCCTAAAGGTTCAAACGAGATTACTTTTAAAGTTTCTCTTAGAGTTCTCCCAGGACTTTTCTCTTTAATTTGCCCAATCAACAAGGATTATTTCCAGAGTTTTTCCTAGAATCCCTAATCGTAATTTTTTTAAGATTCTTAATGTTAGTTCAGGGATTCCTTTAACCCTCGAGCGATCGAGCTGTTGTATTTTGTACAACACGTTGAAAAAATCTCGCTTTTTATACTCAGCATTCAGCATCACCACGGTACTGACGGCAGTGTCAACCGCGCGACTAACGGAAGGTTAATAGCTGGCCTTGGAATTCTTGCAGGGATTTTACAATAAGTTTGTCTCGAAATATCTCCGGACGAAATTCCTTGTAAGAAATTTCCGAAAAAATGTCGGAAAGATTGAAAGTGACAACGACAAACTCCGCAGAGAATTATTCGAAATATCTAGTGAAGAACTTCGGAAGAAATCCTGACAAAAACTGAGATATCTCGAAAAATAGTTATTGAAGCAATCCCAGGAGGAAATTCAAAGATGAACTGTGAAAACCTGTTAGAGAAATCCCGTAAAGAGATCCAAGAAAAAATATTAGAAATCCATCTGGAAAAAATCTGTCGAAAAACTTCTGCAAAAATCTCGAGAGACACTGTTGGAAAGTTATCCCGATAACCATTAGCAGGAATTCCTGATGGAACTTTTCATGGAAGCCAATGCGTAATAAACCTCTGGATGGAAACTTTGATAAATTCATCGAAGGACACATGGGATGAATTATGTGAGAAACTGCGAAAGAATTTAAAAGAGGAATTGTGATAGAAATCCGATGAGGAATTCAGCACAGCAAACAAACATCCAAGTTTAGGTGATACGGTCTGTTAGGATGTCATTCCTTTTTGAAAGAAATTTTAGGTGCAAATGTCAAAGTAACAGATTTTTGTTTTACTCTGGAAGAAATTTTGCAAATAAGGTCTTAGAAGATTGTGCGATTTGGTAGAATTCCTTGGATAATAAATCTTACGCATTTTTCTTGAAAATTTTACTAATTTTTAGGGCAGTTTTGTAGATTATTATTGAAGAAAATATAAATTTTATCAAATTTGGGCCATTTTTTGAATAAAAACATTCAAAATTTCGTTCAGAAAAAAAACCTGGAAAACTCAGGAAATTTTTGTTTTGTCTTATAAGCAGACACCCTCTGGGATCCCTTTTAGTATTTTTCTAAAGATTCCTTCTGGAATTCCTCCTGCGACTCCTCCAGAGACTGCTCCTGGTATTACCATAAAGATTCCTCCCGAGATTCTTTCAGAGATTCCTTCCGAGATTTTTCCAGCGATTCCACGCAGGATTCCTCCCGTGATGTCTTCATTGCTCTCCTTCGAGGTTTCTTTCAGCATTTTCCCGAGATTCCTTTCAAGATTTTTTCCGGGATTCCTACATTTTTTCGGGTTTTCTTAAAAGATTTCTCCTGGGCATCCTTAAGGGATTCATTCAAGAGTCTGTCAAGAATTCTTCCAAGATGTATATTGAATTCTTAGGAATTCCTTCTGTAATTCTTCCATGTGTTCCTCTCGGATTCGTTTAGATCTCTCCCAAGATTCCTTCAGGGATATTTTCCTTTATTCCATACACTTTAGTCTCAGAATTTTTAGACGCATAAAAAGCATCTTGATTGCTTCTAAGCGAAAACACCTCTAGCAGTGCTTAAAGCTTTTGGGAGCACTACTTATGCTAAGTCAAGGCAGCTACCTACGCAATCGAGCTGCTTAAAACGGTCTGCATTACGATGTATTCAAATGTTTTGTTGTCACTTTTAACTTTTCAATGTTTTAAGGAAGTGACCCTAAACTTTTTATTGATACCCATAATATTGAGCGGTGACCCCAAACTCCCCAAAGCCGAGAAGCAGGCTTTGTCTCAGTAGGGGAGTTGCGCCAAGAAAAATAAGAAGAAGAATACGGAGGAGGATAAAGATAATAGTGCAGTAGTGGACCCTTTTGAATGCTGTGGTCTAGCACTTAACGCACCGCGGGTCACGATCTGGAATCCCCTGGCCTTGTGTACAAATCTAGAAAACGTCAATTTGGAGACGTCGTTTGAAAACTTTTTCTTGAATCATGCTTCTTCAGAAGCACCTTATCATATTCCCAATAATCTATAGATAACCTGTTAATGCCTTTTTATCCCTCCATATGCGTTTTAATTAGGTAACATTTCTCACACATAATCGCACCATATTCACCTCATTTCCCACGGGCGTGTCTTCTTCCAGCAGCGGATTATCGTCCGCAACGCTACCAGTCAATGTGGCTGATTTCGAATTAATTCTCGGAGCGTCTTCGTTGCGTGTAGCCCGGCAGCTGGCAGCCACGTCGTAACCGTCGCCGCCGCCACCGCCACCACAACCAAATCCCTCAATCACAAATCCACCTACTACAAGCGCTTCAGGCCGTATCTCACCATTTTCGATAGCCAAATTATTCGCTGCTCCAGCTTAGGGTTGATCCATTTTTCCGAACCGACCACCACCACCAGCATTGCCGCGCACCCGTCATCGGGCTAATTTTCGGTATTCAGTTCAGTTGATCCTTCATCGTCGTCGGTGTCCTCCGTGCTTTGCGGACGGGGACGGGAGAGCAAACGCAGCAATTATGGGGTTTTGGCATCTTTTTCTTCTTCGGATATGGAGCGAACTGTGGTTGTGCTGCTGCTGCTGTAGTAAAGTCAGTCGTGCAAGCAAATCCATAAATCAATAAAATATAGACCAACCATCCAGTCGATCCGGAGCTCGGAGGAAAATGTTCGAGGAATTTTTCACTTTCGTTTTGCTTTCGGTGTGCCCCTACTCCGTTGAGAGTCGAGAGGACGATGTGTGTGAAGCGAACGGGTGGTGCGCGCTCGATAGACGATGTACAACGTTCCCATTGCATTGAGCGGAGGGAGATGGCTTTGGGTACAAGGGTTAAGTATACGGGATGAAAATGAACGCTTTTTGTTCGACCCAATTTGGCAACTTTCCTTGGGAAGATAACTGTATTTTGAGCAACTGAGATACGGATTGTCTTTGAGCTTTTTCACAAATGGATTAGTGATGTTTTGAAATCTTTTTTATCTGAAAATTAGTTTATTTACAACTTTTTATAACTAACTTTTATAATTAACTAAGGCTACCATTTCTGCATGTTACTAAGTTTCATTTTCAGTGCAACTTCTGTTCAGAAGAAAAAAAAAACAGACAAGACCAATGCTATCTTTGTATTTATATAGCATCCAATGAAATTAAAATTCCATTATTTGTTCTGTTAATTCGAATCTATTTTGAATTTGCAGCCTCGAAATCAAATATTCATCAACCGTAATTAGATTTATATAGGTACCTCGCTCTATTCCAAGCTGTTGAATAAGAGATGTCCCAGCACAGCCATCGGAATGCTTCCCAGCGTTCAATTTCCGGTAATTAAAGTACACGTTTGTTTACTGTTCCAAATTACACGTCAGGAAGCAGCCCTACCCAAACAATTTCAGCCCGCCGTCACAGTCAACCTACGAACAATTTTCCAGCACACCTTGGTTGCTGGACCGCCCTCACCACACCAGGTACATTGGCTTTTCTATCATTATAACCAAACTTAATGAGAATGAGCGAACGAACGCAACAAAAATGTTAAAGCTATTGTCGCCATACCCAAAAATAGCATCCCCACTCTGTCACGTTGATACTCAGTGTGGAGAACACCATAGGGCTGCCAACCGAACCGTGGATTCATATCTATTTGAATCATTGCTTGAACGAACAACCATGCATCTCCATTCCATTGGTTTAGTGCATATAAAATATAATTGATTTCTGGTCTACAGATCGCCTTGCTAAAACTATTCTGATTAAAATCTTATAATGAGGCAGGGAAAGTAGACTCTCTCCCATTTGATATAATGCCATTTTGCGTATAGCGACGTATGGCATAATGCCTTTTGACATAACTAAGAACCACCAATTTAAAAAGAACACATCAATTTCATGGATTTTTTTCGATTCTATGTGTTTCTTCATATTTTCAATTAGAATAAATGGCAACCCTACCGACTATTCCAAAGCACGAAATGATAACATACGACTATACCTACAACGTACTCCCTGTATGTACGTAATACCTGAAGCAGCCGCTTCAAAGGACCTCCCCGGTCCGCCACCCACCTCAGCTGTCTGGAGGCCTTTTGAAAGCGAATTTTCACTCACTCACTCTCGCACCTGTGTACGACGACGACGACAACGGCATGGGCACACTTTTCCCAGAATTTTTCCAGCCCGAGAGAGCGAGCAAAAGTGAAAGTGAAAGCCACCGTAAAGACTGGAGAAAATCGCTCTCGTTTACGTTTCGGCGGAATGCCGCACGCCACCGGCCCTCGTCTCCTTGCTTGGGATGGAAAAAATAATGACGGTACCACGTGAGACCTCATCCTGCCTCGCGATGGCTACAGCGCTGACGTCTGGCATTTCACAACCGCTAGTACAGCTACCAATACTCGTATCGCCAGCATGGAAGGAAAGCGAAAGCATGACGCAGGCTCAGAAGCTTTGCTCATGGCTGCCGCCGCCGCACCAATACCATCGCAAGGAAAAGTGTGTGAATTGCTGGGCTTTTATTTTGATTTTTTTTTTTCCACCGTTGTGCTTTGGAACTTCTGCATATAGGAGAGTAGCTACTTGCTGTATTGGCGATGATGGGATGATGAGCGAGGGTGCCTGCCTAATGAAGTAATTTATGGTATGCAATTACCACTTGCCGGGATTATGAGTGCGAATAATTTTGCAGTTTGCTCTAGCACTTCATGCTGGAGTACTTTAGTAGGGTTTTCCAATTTAAAATAAAATAAAATAAACGTAAAGTCGCACGCAACCAAAATAAAAACCATAGAAAAGAAAAAAAAAAGATGGACTCGGAGGATTGAGGTGAAACAAGTGGAGCATGTAGTGAGATAACAAAAATGTTTCATTCCTGGAGGAATTCCCGAGGAAGTTCTGGAGAAACTGCTGGAAGATTTTCCGGGGAACTTCTGGAGGAATTCCCAGGAAAACTCCGGAAGAAACTACTGGGAAAATAGCCGTGAAACTCCTAGAGGAATTCCCGAAAAAAACTCCGGAAGGAATTCCCGAGGAACTTCGAGAATATTTCCCGATAAATTCCTGGAGGAATTCCCAATTCTGATTGAGTTCAGAAATTTTCGGGGAACACTTGGAAGAATCACCGAAGAATTAGTGAAGGAAGCCTCGGGGAACTTCTGGAGCAATTTCCTGTGAACTACTTCAGGAATTCCCGAGAAACTACTGGTGGAATTTCCAAGGAACTTCTGGAGACATTTCCGATGAACTCCCTGAGGAATTACCGAGAAACTCCTGTGAGAATTCCCAAGAAACTCTTGTTAGAATTGGCTTCTTTAGCGGTTTTGAGATAATAACATATTCTGAATCTGCATGCCAATCCAAATCCGAAATCCAAATTTTCATGGATTTTGGTGCACGAGATCCTACTTTAAAATTAGTTTAAAGTTTGTATGGAAGCGATTTGTCGAATCATCCCTCGTCGCAGTTTGTACTGGACGGACAATGAAAGCCTAATAGAGGTGGGGAAGACGATACTTCGTGTGCGTGAGATCCGTATCTGGTGCAATACATGTCACTACTACAAGCAAAGCGAGCTCCCATAAGAACGCGTGTCAAATAGTGACGTCACTATTTGTGTTTACATTTTTCTTTGCTTACTAATACATAGCCATCTCTTCTTCTTCCCCACCTGTAATATACTCTCATTGCTGGACGGAGCTTTCAAACAGTTGCCCAGCTGTCAAAAGGAGATTTCAAAAAAATCTCTTTGAAATTGATTTTAAGTACCAAAATAAAGTTCTAAGAATCTGAAAAAAATCATAGTGGCTCAGAAAAAGGTGCTCTTTCGTATGAAATAAAAAAATCAGTACATTTTTCAAAATTTAAAAACCCAATTGTCAAGAAACTCCTGAAGAAATACTCGGGGAAGTCCTGGAGAATTTGCCGGGGCACTTCTTAAAGGAACTCTTGAAAGAATTGCCAAGGAATTCCCATTATGCTCTTAGAAAAAATCCTGAAGAACTCCTGGAGGAATGCCCGGGGATTCTTTGGAGGAACTCATGCTTCTGTAATCCCGAAGACCTCTTAGAGGATTTCCTCTTACTCCTGAGGGACTTCTTGGGCAACTTCTGGAGGAATTCTTGGGAAACTCTCGGGGGATTTTTTAAGACTTTTCCGTGGATTTTCTGGAAAAAAAACCGGAGAACTGCTGAAAGAATTCTCGAGGAACTCCTGAAGGGATTCTCAAGAAACTGGTGGAAGTTTCCTCGAGGAACTCTTGGAGGAATTCTCGGGAAACTCCTGGAGAATTCCCGAGCAACTTCTAGTGAAGTTTCCGAGAAGTCATAAACAAATTCCTAAAGAGTTCCGGATGATATTTTCGAGATATTTCTGGAAAAAATTCGGTTTAACTCCCGGTGGGGTATCCAAGGAACTGCTGGTAATTTACGAGGAAACTGTGGAGCAGTTTTCCAGGAACTCCTGAGTAACTCGTGGAGGAATTCCCGAGAAACTTTCGAGGGTCTTCTGAGGGAATTCTTGTGGAAATCGTGAATATATTCCTGGAGAACTCCTGAAGGTGTTTCTGAAAAATTCCTGGGACAATTGCCAGGTAAATTCTGGAGCGATTCCTACATACTTGCTGATAGACTACTAGGGGAAATTCAGGAAGAAAAGTTTTTGGAGGAATTTTCAGGAAAATCATGGAGAAATTCCCAGGAAACTCTGAACAAATGCTGTAGGAATTCTTGGGGTTCTTCTAATGGAACTCCGAATTCCTGGGGGAATACTCGAGAAATTCTCGGAAAGCTCCTGGAAAAAATTTTGGAAATTCTGGAGGAATTCCTAGGATTATTCTAGAGGAAGTCCCGGGAAACTCTTGGGAATTCTTGGGGAACTTCTTGTGACAATTTTATCAATTCTCAAAAGTATTCCAGAAGGAATTCTTGGAGAACTCCAAAAGGAAACTCAGACGAAGCTACCAGAAAGTACTCCTGGAAGAATGTACAAAGGAACTGTTGTAGTAATTCTCAAAGAAACGTTCAGAGGCGTTCCATAATGCACTCCATGAGAAATCACAAAAAAAACTTGAGGAATCGTAGATGAAACTTGATATTTTCAAAATCCTCACATAGTTTCTTGAGGAATCTGATAATTAATGAACTATACTTTAATTTTTGCTCCCTAATTTCACCAAATTTATCATCAACCCAACATCGCCGCGCAATGTTTTTGGTTTTTGTTTCGCCAATATAAATATCAAGCTATATCAACTCGGTGTAGTGTTAACACCTTTCTTGATATAAGATATCATCTCGCTATATTACTTGAGATAGAGCGTAGTCTGAATGTAGCATTAGAGTGGAATTCAGAAAATATCTTCGCAAATAATTTAGCTATCAGAATATAGGTCTAAAAACAATAAAACCAACAAACTTTTGAAATAGCATTGGTTGGTTTCCAACAAGAACCTTGTTTGTAATGATATTCATGGCGGCACATATTAGAGCCTATTCTATGTGTCACTTCAAAGTAATAACAGAACATACTTTATTCTATTTTCACCGTGAAGTGACACTCAGGATAGGCCCAATGTTTTGAAATCCTCAAAAAATCTGATGAAAGCACCTCCCAAAAATACTCCTTAGAACTGTAGTGCAAATGTGGGAACAACACACCTCTTGGTCACTATTTTCACAAAAAAAAAATCAGAAGATACCTTCATCTAAATGTGCATGGAAACTGATTTTGAAAACATTGCTCCGTTATTAATTAAAAATCATAAACCAAAAAATGAAGAAATGCTTCCAGTTTCGTCTTAATAATCTCAACCAATGAGTTGTTACTGAAAAGCCTGAGTGTTAGACAAAAATCTGGGATAATTTTCAAAGAATACTCCTGTAGGCGAATCCCGACGCACTTTTTCTTCGAAGAGAAGAACATTTTCTTGCTGGTGGGCAATGGAAGAAAATCTCTTCTCTTCGAAGAAACTGTGCGCCGGAATTCGTCCACTGGTGCAATTTATAAAGGACTGTCTGGAGAGTATTCTAGTATTTTCAAAGTTCATTTTCAAAGTGTTCTTGAACAAGTCACGGCGTGTGTATGGGAAAAGTTTAAAACAAAAAAATAGGCATCGTCAAATTTATCGCTATTCAAAAATAGAGGCTTTCAGCTTTCATTTGCAGGGTCCCTCAAAAAAATCCACCGAGGGATCCCGAACAACTTTTTCAGAATACTGTTTTTCCCCATACAAAATGCACGGTTCCAAATTAATCCCTATTTCTACTTAACAAACATACCCAATTTTTGTATGAAAAAGTTCCCCCGATGGAATATTTCGATGTTGGGCTTGAATGAAAGCTGGTAGCGTCAACTTTCACGTAGCGTAAAAATTAGCGATGCCCATTTTTTTGTAATAAATTTGTTCTACCAGACACACCGTGAAGTAACAATTTTGAAATCGAATGTAAACAAAATTTCTACCTCATTTTCTGCAAAATCTGCAAAACACTTTCGAGGTTTAGCTTGGAAATTATGATCGATTCGAGAATTAAATTAAATTCGAGCTCAAGTGATGTAAGGCATTGCGGAGCCGAAATCAAGTGTTGTTATTTTTAGTATTAGTGTTCAATGATTACCTCATCAACATGTCAACTAATGCAATTATCAAGTCAACATCATTGCGGGCCAGCAAATGAGGCTCTAAAAGTCCCGTCATAATTAAAGAAACACTACTTTGTTATTCTTAATGTGCACCAAAAGTGCTTCGCTCAGCTGATCTCTTCAACCCCTTATTTTCGAACCATCATTCGGTTGTGTTGGTAAAGCCCCAAATTTAAAATGTCAAATTAGGCTTGCTTCACCTCTCGCAATAATATCCACGCACAGCCCCAAACATCACTCACACATTCTCACTGAGGCACCACCAGCAATGCCGAAGCATTCCCTCTCGTTCCGAAATTCCAGCTCTCACTTGTCATCGCTTTTCGCGGTGTGAATTTACTTCCAGATCACCCCGTGTGCCATTATTGTGTATAGTCCGTCAAAAGATGACGATAGTAATTCTCCAAAAGATCCATCCAAAGCACAAAACGGAAAAGCAAACGCGTGCTCGTATCACCCACTAAATAACGCACCTCTCGCCACCGCAAGGACTTCGCCTGTAATCGCCTATCGCTGCCCCCTGAGCAGGATATACCTAGCTAGCTAGCTAGCTATCCACACCTTTGGCTGTTTGAGTTGGGCTGTAGTGGGCGAACATACGGACTATGGAGCACTTTCGTTTGTCGTCCTCAGTCAGAGCTTAGTGAGCGTCAGAGTTCGCATTCGCCATCACATCGCGGTGGGCTTGTTGTGTGTTTTTCCCCGTGTATGTGAAAAGTGAAAGTGCTTCTTGGGTGCAGTGCAGTGGCGTTCCATTTTCTGGATACTTAATTGTTACGCCGTGAACGACGACGAGGACGTCCGCGAGAGAAAAGCCGACTTGCAGCCCGGTGTAGTCCTGCTGTGCTTCGCGCGATGCTAATGGACGTGACGGAAATGTGAAAGTGCAAGTGAAATTTTCCAAGGAAGGTTTGTGAAATTCTCGGGAAAGTGTTTTTGGGAGTGATGGTAGACGGCGGCGGGGGTGAAGGAGAGGTTGCTGCCGGGCCGGGTTGGGGCTGGACCGGGCTGTCTCTATTACGTAAGTCTGGGTTCTTCTTCATTGTGCCGGTAGATTTGTTGGACTTTGTTTTCTGTTGAAATGGTGATTGTTGGGCAGCCAAGTTTGGGTATGCTGAGGGTGGAATGCATTGGGAGCGAAGGAGTTGGAGCGAGAGTGCCAGAGAGTAGAACGCTCGAAAATATTGATCCTGCCAGCTCTCGGAGAGTACGGTGTTGGTATATGATGAGGTGACTAGTGATGCCAGACTTCAGCGGAATCCATCATGCATATTGCTGCTGGAGATCTATCAGCATATATTTGAATAAATTGATATAGTATCGAGTTATCTTGAATATATGATACGATTCAGATTTAAATGACCGCCTACGCAAAAAGGATAACTTTTGAACCACTGAAATACAGCAAGTTAAATAGACATTCGAATTGAACTGCAACAACATGATTGTTAGGACATAATCAGCCTTCAATTTTGGGGTGATTTTTGTTTGTAACTCGTAGATTTTTTATCATAAGTTCTGAAGAAATGAAGAAGCTTGTTTCAAAACTTTTAGAAAAAAAAGACAAATAAAAATAATTGGTAACATGAAAACCTGTAGAAGAAATGCTTCGAAAGAATCTAAGAAATTTTTTGGAGAATTCTTGTCAAATCACATGAAGAATTTCTCAAAATATTTGGAAGAAATTTAAACAGCGTTTTGTTAACTAAGACACTAGTTAAAACCTAGGTAATCTAGGAATTCTGCTTTGAGCTTCTGCAAAAAATTAACTAAATTTTTTTTATAAAATCCTTTTAAAAGTTTTTCAAGAAAGCCGAGAAATCTACACAAATTCCCCTGTATGTTTAACCTTCAGGACGCGCACCGTTGGAAAAAGTACAACACTCCTAAAAAAAACTCGCTTCTCGTGTCTCGTGCGAGCGCGATGCAGTTTTGGTATCCAAAAGACGCGTCCTGAAAAGTTAACTACAAATTTCTTGAAAAATTTCACATTCGTTGACCCATTCAGCCGTAAACGACATTTGGTGCTCGTGGTTGCCTATAAAGCGAACTCCCCATTTGATGCTCATGTTATTCACCTCACTGCCGACGATACCTATAGTGGACCCTCCAGAAGTTGTCTATAGTGGACTTTTATAGGACTCTATAGTTTACTTTTATTAAATTTCTAATACATATAACGGATTTTTGTGGACACAGGCCAAATATTTTGCCAGGAACTACTGTGTATCAATGTAAAAAAGTTCTCCCGGTGGAAGATGCATGGGATAAGTTAATTTGAGCACTTATATTTTAGTGCCTGTTTCTGTAGGGGGTCTACTAAAGGTCCATGATAGGCTCCTGCTCTCTGGGGAAAAAACATCATGAAGTTTTTAAGCAATTTTTCAAAAAATCCACCGAAGAATTCTAGAAGATTTAGGCAAGCCTTCGGGATAAATATACCCAAGATCCGAAAATCCTAATTAGGTATTCAAGAAAAGTTTTTATTTTTATAAACAGTGCCGTTTTTGGTGAATAATCGAAAGTTCTTTTCAACAAAGCACACCTATGCTAAAGGATGAACTGAAACTCTGTCTTTCTGGCATCCCTTCACCCAAAGACCGAATTACGTTTCAGAAATAGGAAACTGACGTACTTTTTTCCTGCAACTTTGCTTTTCTTTCGCTGCAGCAGACTTCCACTCCACCGCGGCATGGAGTGTCACCCAAAATCGTAATTAAATTAAGTACTTTTTCAGTCACTGCTGACGACGAGCGCTGGCTTACTATTTGGTGATGATGAAGCAGTCAACCCGCCGTGACAAAGAAACGCAATAAATGCATTTGTCTCCGACTGGGGACGAATCGCGCCGCCACAGATTTGGTGGAGATAATCCGGCTTATGGTTTCCGAATCGGATCCAGACTGTCTGCTCCGGCAACAACGCAACGGAGCAATGAGAAGATTGCCGGTCGGCTGCCTGTGTCATAAAATTTGCCCACGCCAACATGGGTGAGTTAGGTGCGCGCGGGAGTCGCGGGCGGACGACCGAAGGCATGTTATCTTGACATTAATTGTTCGTATAAATTTCGCATGCGAGCAACTACGACGTCGACAACGACGACGGTTTCTTATTATCCTGGTTCTGCTCAAATGTTGGAAGGAAGAGTGAATTTTAATTTCCGTATTTTTTGGAACGCTGCTGGGCTGGTGGTTCCTAGAATTCTGCAAAACAAGAATGCTTAAATTGAGTCTCTAATGAGGTTATAAACGAGTGAAAATTTTCGACGTCAGCTATCATCTTCGAGGCGTGTGGTTGGGAGTAGAAAGCGGGATCCTTTCTTACTTTTAAAGAGCGAAGTTTTTCCTGTAATGAGGGGTTTAAACGGTTTTAGAGAGTGAAGAGCTTCACTCCGGCAGGAAAGTTTGTTTAATATGTAGAAGTTTCCTGCCGCGTAAACATAATATTGATCGATGCTGTACCATGAACAGAATATATAAATACAGAGGATGGTTTGTTGGTTAATATATAAATACAGAGGATGGTTTTGTTATCTATATTTATGGGGCAGCTCACCCGCACCCGGTAAAAGTTGAGCTATTCAGCAATTCCATGTTGAGGGTGACTTAATTGGATGGATCACTAAAAATTTCACCCGTTTTTGGTTATAAATATAGAGAGCAATTCTTAATTGGAAACATACTAAACTCCTTTCTAAGAACCCATCAATGCTCTCAGCCCATAGTTATCACATAGGCTTGCGATAACAGCTGGTCCAGTTTAAAGCAACATGCTATGAGCAGAAGTTTGTATACATAGTGATCGACATACAATCTACCACCTTACGCCTGGCGTCCATACACCACCGTAGACCCTCGGCCACACAGCCATTTCCCAAAAACTCTGACATCCAGGATTCCTGATTTCCACTTTACATCTTTATTGGAATTGAAATCCACTCAGCATCAAACGGTTGTCGCTTTTGTCTATGTGCCTGCTTGTCAGCGACAATAGCAAACTCCTGCGAACGATTGAATGCAACACTCGGAAATTGTTCATTTGTCCTCATTCGCATCGTATGTGATCGATCAGCGATGCGATTCGTGAGTGACTGTACCTAAGATGTTTTCATTCTTTAGGAAAATATTTATTATTTGAGAGACGAACCAGCCAAGGGCTGAAAGTCTCGTTAATAAAGACAAATCAATCAATCAATTTATTATTTCAACATTTCAACAACAATACACTGAAAATGTATGCATTACATGGATGAACTTCCTTCTAGTTATGATAAAATTCGCTTCGATCGCTCCCTATCATTCTTCACCATTCATTCATTCGCCTCCGAATCCAAACTACGAACGAATCAGCAACGAATAACGATGCCAAGCGAATAGCGCATAGCATCACATCGGTGATGGGATTGCGTGTTCATTCAGAACAACTCGTTCGCTGCTGACATCCCAGCATGAACTTGTGCAGTCACAAGATACACTAAACGAAAACCCCATCCCGAAGTTGACTGATTTGTCCGACCATCCATTCCAAATTACCAAAATCGTGTTCTCGAATGACGAATCAGTCATACGGCAATCATCCTAAAAAGCCGATGACGATCATCTTGTTCGCGTATGAGTCGACGCACGCTGTGTAAATGATTATTAGTTGCAGAGCGTAGGCCGCTCAGATGCACCGAATTTATTCATCGATAGCGTAACAAGTTCCTTGATCGTGACACCCGGGTCGTTGACGATTTTGCGTCGCATGTCTTGGACATGCCATCTTTTTTTGAAAAGGATGCCCGCGAGGGTATCCTGGTCACAAAGCACATCATTTTTTTTGGAAAAGATAGCGCCGGTGACATTAGTGTTATCAATCGCTAAAAAACAAGGTTGCTCGACCATATGGTTGACATTCAATTTTCATATCACTGTCATCCGGTTTTAGGATGACATCATTCGGTCGGTGGACCATACGGTTTCCGACCAAATGTCGTTTAAGGGGCGTGATCGTATCGCCTCTCAGTCGATCTTGGGCGGGGAGTTTCGTTCAGTGTAGATAAATACGGTCTGCCATGGGCGCCGTTCTCGCATAAAATAGTATTTCATCAATACTCACATACTGAAGGTGACTGTTCATCTCAAGCAATTATCCTGATTGATTCCATGTGTTAGTGTCACTGATCTGGCGGTATGTACTACGGGCGGTCAATCAAGCGCAAGCTGAAAAAAGATGTTAAGATGTGGAGAGCTTCTCTGAAAAGAAGGGTCAACTTGTCAATAAATATGGCAGTTTAGTCAAGATCAGGCTAAATGCGGCCTAACCGCTCATTCGTACCACTTAACGTATTTCGGCTTAACGTGCTTCGGCCTAATGACAAAGCACCCCCATTGAGCACTAGTTTGAGATACAGGCTTTTCATTACGCCAGGAAGAAAAGGCCTTTCGGCCTTACGAGCTTCAATCGATTGGCCAGACACCTATGAGCATTTCTGTTGAGGTTTGACTGGTTGCTTTTCTTATGGTAGGTGATCTCTGACAACGACTTCTAATTGCTTTGGTAGCCAATACAAATTTTAAAATTTATGTGAATTAAAAAGAAATTAATTATTTGCTTTGAACTATTCTCCTGCCTTTAGTGAAGTTGCGATATTTTTTTTTTCATAAACGCAAACAGTGCCGAAAATAATGCTTATTCTACCGGAGTCCACCCTCAACAGCTGCACCCTTCTGACTTGGGTATAGGTATATTGGTAACAGCAATCGATATTGAAGAGAACGAAAATGCGGATAATTGATGCCCCGTCCCAAACCGTTCGATAGGGACAGCTGCTTGCCGTTGTCACCCATCCGTAACTAATAATTGCTTCTCGAGTAGGGTATCCTCGAACGCCTCCACCACGTTACACAGAAGGACGCAACATAATCCACGCTGCCGTTGAACACGATGGCAAAATTTGATTATCTGCTTCGGTCTGCAGGCTTCCATTTTGTAAGAAAATTCTCCAGTCCACAAGTGCTCGTTTTAATTGACTAACTTTTTCGGAAGGACGGCTCCACTACTGGTGCCAAATTTGTGGATAATTTGCAGCCTAACAACACGTCGGAAAAACTTTCAAGTATGGAATGTTGTTCTTCCGTTCCGACCACGCACAGAGCCGTCCTTCTTGTGCAAGGTAGTGATCAATAAACTTTCTTCCACTTTAAATTGTTAATGAAAAAGTTTCGGCACTTCCGGCCTCGCACAAAGGCATACCCTCTTCCTAACTAGGTATGTAACTTCTAACTCCAACGAGGGGTCCGATGGCAAGGTAGAGCGGAAAAATGGGACGGTAAGCTCTTTCCCACACCTGCTGACATTCTCAACACAGTTTTTAAGTTTTTTTTTACGAAAGGAGCGATTCTGCCGTTCTGGTGGAAAATTTACTATCTCTCCAACAGTGCGTGAAATTATTATGGTAGGGGAGGCTACTATAACTCTACCTCTTGATATAGCATTGGTTATTCGAAGTACGATGTTTACAATGAATCTTATAGATATCAATTTATGTGGATTTCCACATTATTTTGTTTATAATTTGGCAAATCAAGTTGCTCAAGATCATACTGACATGAATTTACGTTCCATAAACGTAAAAATCTGATACACATACTTGCTCCATTTTATGGCACCCGCCATATAATTTACTATTCACGCCTAGAGTCATGTGTTCATCACCTGGACAGGCCATTGCCGTCCACACTTGGGCAGTTCCTCTCGAATCGATGGTGTCGTGAATAAACCACGAAGCCATCAGCGTCGTTATCTAACGGTCCATTCCCTTCAAAATGTAATTACTTTAAGCCGATTTTCGTGTAAGTACCCACGAAAACAGCTAGCCAGCCGGTCGATCTGTACGTGTCGTCCAGTCCCGAATGATGGGCATCCTGCATCGGTCGGTCAGCAACACCTTAGCATCCAGCAGTAGCGCCTGCATTCCCATTCTAATAATGGCATAACTTGGAAAGGTTGCCCTGCCGTTGCCCCCGGCCCTCCGAAAAATAACGAATTAAAAAAGAAACAATAAATGACCCAAGTATACATACATAACTCATAACTCTGTGAGCTGGTCACGACGACGGCCATCGTTATAGCCATCGCATGCGAGGTATTCCATCAGGCAGTTAAGGTGTTTTCCAATCAACAATTCCCTTCGAAAGGAAAAGCGTTTTTTCTTCATCGTTTTTTATGCTGTTCTATGAGGGATCTGTGGATAAAATGTACAAACTTTTTTTTTCGAAGGAGTCCATTTCAATTCTGAGTAGATTCCTAATCAATTCCTTCATTTTCGTGAACCCTTTTCCTAGGCGTAACGTCCCAACTGAGAAAAAGCCTGCTACTTAGCTTGGTGTTCTATAAGTACTGCCACAGTTATTAACTGAGAGCTTCTTCTGTCATTTACCATTTTGCATGTGGCTGTGCAGATAGGAAAGTAAATTTCCTTTACGAAAAGTTCCTGGATGGACTGGGAATCGCACCCGTCACCCTCAGCATGACCATTCTGAATACCCTGAATGCACTTATCATATCGACTATATGGTCCATTCGCGAACCCTATCATAGGGAAATTCGTATTTCATCAAGAACCCAGGAACTTCCCCAAGATAGGTGTGGAGCGGCCCTGGTATGATTGTTAAAGCACGTGACTATCACGCCGAGGATGTGGGATCGAATCCCACTCCCGATAAACTCACAAAATGTGAGTTTTTCCTTCGGAAGGAAAATAAAGCGTGGGTCCCGAGATGAACTAGTCTAGGGCTAAAAATCTCGTTAATATATTGTATACAGATAAAAAAAAACAAGATAAGCATCTTACCCTCGGTTCCCCCCGCACGTACCGTGAGTCGCCAATAATCCACTGGCGACGCTGGCTGGCTGGCTGTCGCTGGCCAACACCGACCACCACCGACCGATTCGTGTCTGTCAGATTATCGTGACTACGGTGAATAAAATAACTCTAGCTTCGATGAAGAATTCATTTGTGGATACGAGTCGAAAACTTTTCTTCCTTTTTCCGACTTACTGTCGGTCGGTGCTGTGCGGTGCGGTGGTCTGGTCTACGACCGGATGGCACGCAAAGGCCGTTTAGTGTCGTGAACCTACCTGGCGGTGCAATCCCGTGTGGAGGACGACTGTCGAAGAGGAGCCGCAGAGAGTGAAGTCAGGTGGGCGATTCCTCTTGATCGATTAGTTAGTTAGTTCGGGGCCGGTAGAAAGCTACCACTCGATTGATATTTGCTTTTTTCACCTTCCACGATTTGTTCTATTCGGCCGGTAATAAGCCCAGGTTGGTTTAGGGAATCTCTCGAGGGTTCGCTTTAGTTCTGTTTGTAAGGGATACATTTATCATCTGAGTGCAAAATTTATGTGATGCTTCTGTTCTTGTTTTGTCGATTTAAGTTGATTGGATTCGGTTATCTGTAACACTGGATTTGTCTTATATACCGAGTGACCTACTGGCAGAGTGATTGGGTTCGCATGACTTATTCATGTTTCACGTTTGATTGATTCTGAGCATCTGGGCCCCGGAACAGTGTGGGATCAGACAAATGCGTAGGAAGGGTTTATCCAGATCTAGGTTTTATTCGATTTTATGAGGCGTTATTAATTGCTTCTCATTTCCAAATATTATTTTTATTTGAGTAGTATGTTTAAGTAAGAGATATACATCTTCTTGTTCTTCTTTATGGTTCTACGTCCTCACTGGGACTTGGCCTGCCTCGCTTCGACTTAGTCTTCTTTGAGCACTTCCACAGTTATTAATTGCAGGGCTTTCTTTGCCTGCCATTGCATGAATTTGTATTTTGTAAGGCAAGTGCAATGATACACTATGCCCAGAGAGTCGAGAAAATATTCCCGAATCGAACCCACCGCCTCCGGATTGGCGATCCATAGCCTTAACCACTAGGCAAACTGGAGATATACATCAATATGAGATATCATTATTTATTAACATTATCCAAATTTACCGAATGAATTGAACAAAATTTGTAACTGAATTACAGTATCCCGAATGAAGCTTCCAACTCTCACTCCGTCGACACTAATTAACTATTCCATTCGCAGGATACACGTGTCTTTAAAAGTCTTAAAATTAAAAAGTTTATTATCGCATTGCGTTGCCCTGGAAAACGGAATTGCGTGAGGTGTGTTGAAAGCATCCAATTTATAGCTTCAAGGATCTACATGGATATTGTAGGTAAGACACGTTCGTCATCTACTGGCGGCTGGCTTTGCTCATTATACTTAGGAAGGAACTCGAAACCCGCTCCGAAGAGTCGAGGTTGGAAGCAATTATCAAGTGTCGTAAATCAAAACTCAGCAGCGCGAATTCCGGATCCGGAACGTCGGCTAACAAAATAAGGGGTTCGGTTTTCCTACCATGCCATGAAGATGTGTGCTTCCAGCCCTGTTTGATTAGACAACCACACCACACCACGCAGTTATGAATCTTTTTCGATGAGGGGAGAAAGCTTCGCAGACAAGCGTGAAACTTGCGGTTATGTGGGTTTTTCTAGTTCTACCAACAACCATGCGTTTCCATTCACGCGCAGCATACGAGGAAACAACCTACAAAGAACAGTAAATTTCACCCAATTGATCGAATCGCTCCGAATTCCACCCATCAAATTCGCTCACTCCACACGAGTTGAGAAACAAAAATGGTTTTATTTTTATGAACGACTAGCAATTGAGCCGATTCGAAAACAATTCCCAAAATTTACGCTCGGTTGGACTTTGGATCCCGGAGACGAACGGCCGCCGCCGCAATAGATGTTTCACTCGAAGTGGCAAAAATATGATATCACACAATCCAGATTGGCGTGGCGTGGCTCCAAAAGAAAACAAACTCCAACTCGCAACTTAAACCGGGAAGAGGAGATAAATCAAAAAGTTTTGTTATTAGGTGGTGGGATGAGTGCGTAGTTTTTATCAGTACAAAGCGATCAAATAATAGAAGAATGTTTGTTTTTGCCGATGAATTGAGTTGTTATTGTTACGTGTTAGTGTGACATAACATAGGCTTAGACATGTTTGTATTGATTTTCCTAAAATAGATAAATATCGAAATTACTTTTCATCAAAGTTCCTTGATGCAATTCGTTTAGGAACTTCTATAAAACATTTTTTGGAGATTCTCTAAAGAATCACAAAGGAATATATGATGGACTCCAAGGAAGTATATTGTTTAGAGAAATACACTCCCGTTCAAAAGTTTGGGGTCACCCCCTCAAAAACATGTCATTTTATTAGGCCCATATCTCCGCCAATTTGCGTCCGATTTCAAAACCCTAGGTTTCATTCAAAAGATAATAAGTCGAAGAAATTTTAAACATGATTTAAAAGAAACTTTTTCAAAAAATTTTGTATGTAAACTTAACCCAAAGTTGCCAAATTTTCAAAAAAATGAATATAATCTTACGGCAGTGTCGCTGGAAGTTGGGTCGACCAAATTTTAAAATGAGAGCGGTAATATAGGGTAGTGGAGGTATTTTGGACCGGGCAGGTATTTTGGCCCACCTAGGGAGTTTTATGATATTTATCACATAATCTCTACTAAATCTTGGTAATTTTTTACTGGAACACGAAAAGTATTCAATTATGTGATGACCTTTATTTTGGATGTCAGTTAAATATGCTCTTCAGTATCAAAAATAGAGAAAATGTTTTCACTTCCAATGAAACGCACGGAAAAGCACCAAAAACAAAGAAGGTGACAAATTTGTAGTCGGCATAGAAGAGGTATCAAATTTTACAAATAAATATTTATTTCATGTGAATGTAGTTAGGGCCTTGTAAGAACTCAAAATAAACTGTTCTTAACTTCGGTGGAGCGATAATATTTACTAAAATGGTGGTTTGAGGTATGGCCAAAATATGTTCAACATAATCAGATGTGGACATATTTTGGACCACCTGTCAGATCCATCTCTCCAGTTCCTTCTAAAGGGAGAAAATATTCATGCCAATGTAATGTACTCTAAGAACAGATAAATAGAATATGTTGGGACCTCCCGTGATCTGGGTTGTTATACGTTTATTTTACAATGAGATTGTTGTGGGTTCGATTTGTTCTAACAACTTTTCCCCAAGTTAAAAATTTCGATTCGATTTGTGTCCTAACAACTAGTCGACAAGTTGAAATTTTCAGGTGTTTAGTCATCCAGTTTAGAAAAGTTGTCCTTCTCGGCAATCAGTTGATGACTGAGACAATGTGTTATCTAATGTATGTTTGGCAATTTAGGTATCATTCAAAATACTTTATTTTTGATGGCCTTTCCACTCATTACAATATGTGTGGAACGTCTTTATATTTAGCAAAATCACTAGACTTCCACACTTCCTATTAAGCGTTACGTAATTTATACATGGTGACTGGCGTCATGCAATAGTTAATAAATACGTTTTGCGTCACATTTTTTTTTATGAAATATCATACAAAAATGCGTAAAAACTGGCAATTACAACAAAATATCATCATTTTTTACCGTTACGTAATTTTTAAACGTTCCCTGCCTCAATAAATGAATAGAAAAGATGTACACTTCACGTAGTTTTAACTATTTTTAAATTTTTGCTGTGGTGGCTTCCATTTCATGAATCAATTGAAGTTTATTTCGGTGGGCCAAAATATGTGCACTTGGTGGTCCAAAATAAAATCAGGTGGTCCAAAATAGAAGCCCGAGAACCTTCAGGAGTTTTGATATTTCTTGTATTTACTACAACAATTTTGAGTTCTGTTTGGCCTTTTTCGACAGAAAACATGTTGCTCTACGTAATGCCTACTAAAATTATCCATATTTTGAAGTGGGAACCTTCTTTTTTCGCTGAATCGTTCATCCACTTCCTAAAGGGGTCCAAAATACCTCCCTTACCCTAACTAATTTTCTATTAGCTTTCAACTGCTTTTTACAGAACTCAGCTGAAAAATCTGGAAAAAAAGTTATTAAGTAAATTAATCCTTGATGTCATCGACCAAAAGTTTGGGGTCACCCCTCAATATGATGTATCGGCCAAAAGTTTGGGGTCACTTTCGTAAAACATGAAAAAGTGATTTGGTGATATCTTCGTCATCTATAGTTCAATTTTAATTATTTTTGGCTCATTTCAAAGATAATTAACTAAATTTACGTTTGATGTCTTCAACTTAACGTATTTAACGATTTTTGTATATAAAAATGTTATGTAAAGTTAGCACATTTTACCACGCTTCAAAAAATGAGGCAACTTTACGTTAAGTGTTAGTATGTAAATTTCAACAAATATGTGTGGTTCAATGTCTATGCAGTAAGTATCATTCATTTTGTTTCAAATAAGCCAAGAAGAATTAAAATTGAATGAAAGATGACAAAGATATCAAAAAATCACTTTTCCATGTTTTACGATAGTGACCCCAAACTTTTGGCCGATACAGCATTTTGAGGGGTGACCCCAAACTTTTGGTCGATGACATCAAGGATTAATTTACTTAATGACTTTTTTTCTAGATTTTTTAGCTAAGTTCTGTAAAAAGCAGTTTAAAGCTAATAGAAAATGGGTCATACTACAGCTCTCATCTTAAAATTTGGTCGACCCAACTTCCAGCGACACTGCCGTAAGTTTATATTCATTTTTTTGAAAATTTGGCAACTTTGGGTTAAGTTTACATACAAAATTTTTTGAAAAAGTTTCTTTTAAATCATGTTCAAAGTTTCTTTGATTTATTATCTTTTGAATGAAACCTAGGGTTTTGAAATCGGACGCAAATTGGCGGAGATATGGGCCTAAAAAAAATGACATGTTTTTGAGGGGGTGACCCCAAACTTTTGAACGGAAGTGTATGCCTAGAGGTATTCCTGGATATGCATATGTAAACAAATGATGATACTAACAGCAGTTATTGATAAAACTGAAAAGATCTGTGATGCAATAATCAAAAAAAAAATGCAAAAAAATATGCCCACCAAAAAAAAACATTTTTATTACAGATCTTTCGACCTCTTGTCATAGATTATTTCTTGCCATATTTATGAATGCATGCAGAAGGACTTTTCAGTGCCACTGTATAAGGAATATCCTTGATTGATCAATAATAATCCTTTGCAACGGAGCTTCGCTAATTAATTAATGTATCTAGCCCAATTCCGGCAGACCAATCAACGTGCTATCAATTGTGAAGGTTCTACTCTTCACATTTCCTGGCAACCAATGGATACCACTTAACCACAGAACCGCACCAACTTGTCTGGAAACGAAACTTCATGTAATTATAATCAAGAAGTTTTGCCCCGGTATTCATCGTACCACCGGCTGCGGCTGCCTATGTGTTATCTCTTGAATCTTTTCCCAAAGTCACTCATCAGCCGGGAAATAGGCCTAAACCACACAAACCTATATTAACGGATCCAGGTATGTCGGTAACGGAACGGAATGTGATACTATGTGAGGAAATTTGTTTCCGCCTTTTCGCCTTGGTTATGGCAATCATATCATATGTTTCTGGGTGGTTTACGAAAGTTTGCCTAACTTAAATAAATTACTTTGCTGATTAGATGAGTAGATTTCGTAGATTTTCAGTCAGTTTTAAGGCTTTGTGTTACTAAATTTCGGCAGTGCATGTTACTGTTCCTTTTTTCCTTGCACTTTCAACGTAGAATAATGTAAACTAACAGACGACGGTAACATGTGGCATAAATTTATGGTAAAAAAAAATGTCAAGGGATTTAAGGACACACACGTTTCAACAGCCCACCATCTGCAGCTAATCGATTTCACTGGCGGGCGACAGTTTCAACTGCATTAAAAAGTTGATGTCATTGTCCTCGCAACCTCAGACAGCCGGATCAGAAACAATCCGATCCACTATAAAACCTCTTCTCAAATCAAACATCAATCTGTGCCCCGCCTCGTCTAAGGTTTAGGTTTTATTCCTGCAGAACCGTCATAAACCTTGCCCACGGCAAAGGATGGTCTACCGACGACGACGGTTACGCGACGGCTTTTGTTCGGGGGCTTCATGATCATAAAGTCCAGGTGATTCCAAAATGGAGTTAGAGCTCCAATCTTTCGGTAGTCGGCGTCTTCGTTGTCGTTGTTGGGTGGCTACGGGGCGTCTGTCTGTAAGGTCACGCGTCAGCTGAATATATAAAATGCGATTGCAATCGAAAAGCGTAAAACAGCTCCAGAATGGAAATCGTAAAGCAATTTCCACTCTGCTACGTCACTCAAGGAAATCGGATTGATCCACCTACGAGGAGAGTTAAACTGTTTGACTCTGTCATTTCCCATAATAAAATTAGGCAAGTTATTGATTTTTGGTTTCAATTTCTGTAACTCTACTGAACAACAATCAGTTTCCGAAAAGATTAATCTGAACGTGACCAAATTTTATTGAATGAAACTCGAACTATGAAGAGATAACCTAAGTTTCAAATCTCTGCGCCCATCACATATTTATATCAAAAATGGTTAGAAGCTGCGGAACCGAAATCCTGTGGCAGCATGTCCCCCATAAAAATACTGAAGAGCCATCCTGTTCTATAACGCCTGTGGAAGAATACATAGATTTCCAATCTAGTGGAAAATTCAGAGCTAAGCCGAACCACTTGCTCGGCACGGTACACAGTACATGGTGACATCGATTTTTGTTTCCATGCACCGAAACCGTAGGGGAAGCAGTCAGTGGTGCGTATCGTCGTAGCCCAGCTCAGCCTCGCCACATTTTTCGTTGGAGCTTGCTGGCTTCCTGGTAGCGTTAGCTGGTCTGGTAGGCACTGGAGTTTCGTGTGTTCAAAAACATGCTACATAAACATCACTCAGACGGTCTCTACCAACCAATACTGACACGGCAACAGGATACAGTTCGTTTCGGTAAATGAGGAAAGCACGAACAGCAGGACCAACTCGAGTGGGTTGGTTCCGTGTGTGAAGTGTGCGGCCTTGCCGTGGGACCTTGAACCTGGCGTGGTGAGTAGGCACTTTCGCTTTTTCCTTTGTCTGTCCATAATTTCGATAGGTACAGGCACACAAACTTAACACGTTATTAAGGTGACGCTGCATTTAGGGTGGGAATTCGATTTTGGGTGATTACCGGCAGAAACGTATGCAACAGCAATGCGTGTGCAGCTGTGTAAATAGAGTTAGACCCTCAATATTTATCTTTTTATCAACTGAATTTATACGGGAATATAATAGTCGCTAGCAATTACTTTCTATTTCGTTGGTTAAAGCGCCGGTCTAGCGAATACGGAGTCGTGGGTTCAAATCCCACCAGAACGTAATTTTCTCACAATTTCATCTCTCAATTTGCCAATTAATCAACATTCCATGTCTTCTAATTTTCAAGTTTTTCCCAGTAATGATAGCTCCCAGTTAATAGTTGTGGAAGTGCTAATAAAACACTAAGCTTAGAATTATCATGCTCAGGAACTGAGATCCAATCACGCTCCAGACCAATTCACAAATTTCTGGGCTTCGTGGCCGTGCGGTTAGAGACGTCAGTCATACATTGGCAAACTTTTATCCATGTTTTATGGAATCTTCAGAAGAAGTTCTGTCAGAACTATTAGATGTATTCATGAACAAATTTATGTAGAAGTTCTTGGGGAAATCTTCCCGTGATTACTGGAAAACCTTGTAATTAGAAGGTATGAAATGTTGCTAATTGACAAATTAAGAGATGAAATTTGTGAAAAAAAAATCGTTTTCTGGTGGGATTCGAACCCACGACTCCGTATTCGCTAGACAGGCGCTTTAAGCCACAGAACAAGTAACAATGCTGCGTAATAGATAGCAAAACAAACTTCGAAGCCACACCGTGAACACTCCTTTTTCACAAACCCATCTCTCTTTCGGCTTAGATGCCAATCCACAACACACTCGCGTTTGTGCTCACTAACTACTAAGCAGTTCTAGCGAATTCGGAGTCGTGGGTTCGAATCCCACCCGAACGTGATTTTTTTCACAAATTTCATCTCTCAATTTGTCAATTAGTAACATTTCGTGCCTTCTAATTACAAGTTTTTCAAGTATGTTTTAGACATACCAGCAAATTTAGTAAAGGGTAATATGTATCATTTTTCCATAATTAATTGGACTTAGTCTTGAAATAATCGCGTCGTTTTAGATTCTAGCGATGTCAAGCGGAAGGTGAAAGTAATCAGAATTCTGAAAGTAATTTTTGATGAAATTCCTACATGCAGGTTCAAATGTCATAAACAGCAATAGGCTTTATTCAATGACTGACATACAATAGCACCCAATTTGTTCCCCATAACCGGCTGAAGACATTTGCATGCTCCCGATACCCGGTATCATTCAAACCATCGTAAATTTCAGATTGTCCCACCAATTTTCACATTCGTATCGTCCCCAATTATAGCTCAGCCTCAGCGTGGTGCACATATTCCTACCATTTGGATCCAATAAAGCTGAACGACCTACATATTTCAAGCACACAAATTCCCATGCAAACTGCTTTTACTACAGTTGTACCATCAAAGGCCTCTGGATATGTTTCCTTCCTTGCAAGCATCCCGGAATACGGAAAGAAAATCGACGTCGAAAGAAACCCGGCCGCCGCTCGCAATTGAACCGTCGTTTTCTCCTTCCTGGAGAAGGGAGTGTGCGATGCTGAAATTACACACTATTAGATCCATCATTATCCCGAAAAATATGCTTCCCCAATCGACCCTTGGTCCTTCCAGGGCGAGGCGCTACGATAGGACTCGCAGTTGCCTAGCTAGAATGTTTGCCGTAATGATTATCGTGGCGGTGGTTATTCCCTATTGCGATGGATCATTTACTTCGGGATGTTGGGTTTTTTTTTTGCTCGTCATGAGCGGGTATACGCGGCGAAACTGTCAATCGCACATGACATTCATTGTTATGATTATGTTTACTGAGAGGAACTTCGCGCTGACTGGGGGGGACAGTTGAGTCTCCTACTACGCTCTTTCAATCACTTTATGCCTATCAAAATCTTCCGGTAAGGATGGAGCTTCCTGCAAAAAAAAAAAATAAACAGTTCGGTTGAGATTGGTTGAAAAACATCCGAAAAATAGCGGTGGGCAAAAAATGGGTGATAGAGCGCAGTAGGAGACAGCACTGTGCGAGTGTGACAACGACGTGATATGTCAGTCAGAGTTTCCAGCTTCCAAAAAATAAGCAGGAACAATCAAGGAAAAGAAATAAACGACCTGTCTTCTTTCTTTTCACCGGTGCCGTAATTGCGCGATACGCCATTTTATTACTAGGATTTGGATGCACGACCCATAACAGGATGCTGTGTACCTGAAAAGGATGATTGTCTTTATTCCATATATTTGAATGACTTTTGGCTTTTTTCGTTGTTCGTTCGATTTTTATACCTGTAATCTGGTTTAAAAAAAAAAACACTTTTTCGTTTACCAACAAAACACCAATCAATGACAATTTACATCCAAAATATAATTAAAATTGTCTTCCACCATAGTCAGCGTTCCGCAACCTCTCTCGTATTAAAAGCAGCCATTTTAAAAGCAGCGTTTTGTATTCCCACTCAGGATCCTATAATATAGGGTGCCTACTGCGGTGGAAATTGCCTGCCTTGCTACCTTTGCTATTGGCCCTACGACTGCAATCGGTATCTACATAGTAGGAGAAAGCGGAGTTGAATGCTTTATCCAAAAATTCTTTTTACCAGTGCTTTGAATCATCGCTGTTCTAGTCAAATCAACACTGACGAAAACCAAACTTGCATCACCCTATTTTTGCGCATTTTACTCTCTCTACTGTTGCTGACACCAGAAGTCCCTCACACATCATCCGCTGCCGCAACACTGGTTTTGCGACCCTTGCGACTTACCAGTGGTGATGGTCACAAATGATATGATAGTCATGACTCTCACATTCTCAGCTACAGGTACAGCTCTTGCTGTAGGAAACAGAAGCACACAGAATGATATGCGAACCGATGCATGTGGATGAGTACAATAACGGCAAGACGTTACAAATCCATGCCTTTTCGCATAGCTCAATTATGACGGACACACAAACAGTGATGGGAATATTCACTTGCATGAGTGATACTCAGTGAGTATTACTTGCTGCTATCTCAATTCAGAAGCATGCTATCAAAAAACGGTGGATAAAGGACGTTTCAATTGCAATTTTATCTAAATTTTTGCCGAATAAAGTAAGAGTCGCACACATATACCAATGTCGTGAGAGAGCTGTGAGCACAAGAGGAGTATAAATTACTCTCACGCCGTGATAAGTCGCACTCAGTTCTTTTTAACGACTTTGGTATGCGTGTGCGACTTTTACATTATTCGGCAAAGTTTTACATAAAACTACAGTTGAAAGACTGAATTTTAACTTAACACTTAACTTAAGACAAGGGACAAACACGGAGCATGCACCAGTGGATACGGAGACGAAACTATTCTCACGAAAAGTTTCATCGCCCGGAGCGGGAATCGAACCCTCACCCCATAGCATGGTGCGATTAGAAGCTTGGTGACCCTAACCGCACGGCTACGAGGCTCCACTAAGTAGTAGTAGTGAGTATAGCTCATTGCAAGTGAGTATTCCCAGCACTTCACATAAAGCGCATCACGCAGTGCGACAAATTATCTCACATGGCGCATCACTGCCCGAGAAATCTCCCGCAATCCGCCTGAAACACATATAGCAACTGCCTTCGATACAAAGATGTGTAGCTAGGAAATCCACAAAAAACGTGCCATTTCGGGCGTGATATGCAAGTTGATATGTATCACTTGGGAAGGGGGACGTCAGAAATCGGATCTCACGATTATTTCGTGATGGTCACGATAATTCGCGACACTCATATTCAGTCTCCTTTCATAACAGACATTTCATAAATTTAGCTGGACGTCTAGGCGTAAGTAACCGTTGTTATCATAAGGTATTCAGGTATGTAATTGACTTTGACTTTGTCAACTTAAGAATGTTCTCAAAACAAAAATAATTATAAGAAGAACGAAAAACTTGATTTTAGTGACATCGAAGATTTGACAATGAAACTCAGAGTTGGCTATTCAGTTGCGTAATTCATGCTTTTTTTGCGAAAAATAAAAATATGAAAGCGCACTTATCCCGATTACCCCTGGACCCATTCGACGCCGCGTACATCGTGCGAGCTAGGCGGCGGATATGTACGCAATTGTTCGCAATTTGCATACAATTTTCAGCTCGTCACACTCCGTTTGTCGTCGTGACTGACTGAAGGCACAACCGACAGACGGTGGTGAGAGGTTGGTGTTTCGCTTTCCACCGCTCGCTCCGGCTCGGAAGGATGTCAAGGATGTTATACCCGTCGCCTGCCGCCGCCGTGTCGGTTCGAACGTGACGTGAAAGTTGCACCGGTTCGACTGTTGCCGGAGTCGGAGGCTGCTGCAAGACGGACCAAGTTCTACCGTTCAAGCTCGTGATACTAGCAGCCAACTTCCGGTAATAATTCATGCCTACGGTAGATGTGAGAGCGAACAGGCAGACTTGTGGGTGGATGGTTTGAGGATGGTTTGATTGCTACCCTGAGATTACATCAAGAATCATTTATCATAAATCAAAGTAAATTGGCCAGTAACTTGATTTTGATGGTTAATTGGGAGAAAATGAAGAGTACGCTATTGTTTGTAGGTGTATAGTAAGAGCTGATTTCCTTATCTTTTTGATAACATCAAAAACTGTAAAATAAAATTTTATTTTACTTCTAGTATAAGCTTGAAACTACGGTTCATACAAAAATATAGAATTTACTAATGGATTGAAGTCTAAGAAACAAATAAGAAAAACGTAGTTATGTTTATCGTCTCAAATATTAATAGAAAAATCTACAAAAACAAACCGATTTTCACGTGATTTTAGATGTCCTGATAACCCACCATAAAATGTGGTTCCATGGAGGCGCCTGACTTTTTTCCTCTTTCATTTCTCTCAAGCGAATCGGAATTCTCGCACACACTTTGTTCGCCTCAGAGCCATTATCGTTCTTCGGCACTCGCCTTAATAACCTACTCTTCAAAAGGGGTATCCCCACTTTAGAATGGATTTATGGATATTTATTCCTAGAGATCCTTTTCGCCTTTCCATTTTGGGTGAGCAGAGCAAAGCCACCATCACACGGGAAGAAGATACGCGTTGCGTTAGTCTACTAGTGGCGATGGGTGGCGTTTTCCAACTTTCCCGGAATCGGGTTTCGGCAAAAACCGGCTTGAAAAGTAAACTTTCGTCGCTGGGTTTGCTCGGCTGTTCACCTCGGCATTAGCATGAAAACAAACGAATGCAATTTGTAGGTTTTGCTACTCCCATCTGGGTGTGTTGATCTTTGGATTCGTTTATTATTCGCATAAATTTTCGCACAATCGGTATAATTTCACATGGATGATGATGGGTTACTCTCCGGCTGGCTGGAGTGACAAAACTTTTGAGTTTCTCCTGTTCCGGCTCAGACGAAAAGAATCGGATTGGGTTACAGCGGAATAAGCCCTGCGTAAATTGTGCCATTAAAATAATCGTAAAGGGCTCCGGTTCGTTATGGTTCTGGACCCCTTGGGCAAAGTACAAAGTGGCAATAAATTTCGGTTACACAATTTTCGAAATGTGGTTTTCGCACATTTCTTTGCCAATGTAAGCAGGATTCTTTTTCCTTGGCGGGGCGATACGATGCCTAGCACGTTTTCGTAGGTCCCTCGAAGCGGAACTGTGTCATTTGTTGGTGGGAAAAATGTCGGTCGTGGTGGCCATGTACCTCCATACATATGCATGAATGTGGTATACACCATCGTTTAACATGATTACTATCGTGTACTAGATCGTGAACAGCGAGTAGGATGTACAGAAGGAAAAAAAAATATGCCAGGGACCGAGCCCGGAAAAGAAATGCGCGCTTCGAAAAACGGCTACTCCGCCGGGAGTAATGTTCCAAGTCAAGCTACTGCGTTGTGGCCTATTAACTCCGTTGCTCTACATGGATGCTGTAGTTTACATTGTTGGGCATGGTTGTTGGGTTGTTTAGCAAACATATACATTAGGTACATGCCGGATGAAGTATGGGCGCTTAAATATGAAGTCATTACGATGGAAAAAGGATGACTTGTTCCAAATGTTATGCTAAAGTTTGTTAAACATTTTAACAATGTTCATTGGATTGACTTTTGTGATTGCTAAACATGCTATCAGTGGTATTTGTATGGCTTGATTTGGCTCGATAATACGCCAATTTATTACATATTTTATAAAACGTTCGCACAGGACTCCGACTCAATTGTGTCAGTGCCGCGGACCATCAGTGCCGCGGTCACATTAACGCTGATAAAAATCAAACAAGTATTACCGGGTGCACTTTCTGTTTCGCTCTCTCTGCAGTTGCTAGCACCAGAATAGGTAAAATCCAGCACATGTCACCCGTCATCCTCGTTTATTGACAACTGTTCACTGACATGAATGTGATTGTCAGAATCACTCCCACGCCTTCTTAAATCGTATTCGTTTCGCAATTCGCATACCTCAGAAGAGCACACATACAAAGCGCGACGCAGTGTGGTGCGCCCCGTCTATGGCAAACGCTCTCACTTTGTCCGTCATACATCAGTGCTCAGAGAGATTGATTTTCTCGCAACACGCCTGAAGCACACTCAGCAACTACCATCGCTCTCTGCAAAAAGCGAAGAGGGTGCGTATGACATGGCATGGATTCCAGAAATCGGATCTAAAGATCATCTCGTGATGGTCGCGATAATTTTCAGTACTGATCGTGTGACAAAAAAAAATCCCTTTTTGCAGTAAGCTTCGCGGGAAAGCCGTTTTCGTCTATGATTTCATAGCTCGATCTGTCCTGTATACAATATGCATGTGCTGGGACGTGTTTCTGGCATTTCTGAAGGATTTGCCTCATGGTGAAGATGTGGTCCGTTGTCGACGAAGCCAATCTGAGAATTTCTCACGAACTCATTCACTTGAGCTGATTTACGACAGCAGAGGATCTCGGATAGCACTTTGTAAGTGGCATTCGTGGTGATCACTCGGAAGATCTCACACATTAACTTGACGTATTTCTTGTGGATTAACCTTCCCTTCCACTCTTCTGGTAACTGTTTAATTTACCGATGCATTGCAGATAGAGGACGCACTTTCATGAACCCGTCTTGATACGATACTATCTTGTCAGCTACTACTCAGTTGTTCTTGAGGTGGTGGATGAAATTGTTATTGTTATCTTCTAATGCACTTATATAGTAATTTCCTCTGCGGCCTTATTTACCGTGTATCTTTGTTAGCCTCGCCATTCAGATGCTTGACGAAATGTTGCTTCTATTTTTCAATCACCTCATCTTCAAAATTCTCCCTGTGTATGTATTGGGGACATCAGGTTGCTTCAGATGCTCACACTTATATAAAGGCGGCCGTCGATACAGTACATAGTTGATAACGGAGAGTTCTGAGGGCAATTTGACCAACATTAGGTCAAAGTCGATGCTAGGGCCACAATTGGGTTTTTGAATTAAGAAAAATGTATTAGTTTTTTTGGTTTTATACGAAAGAGCACCTTTTTCTGAACCACTATGATTTTTTTCAGATTTTTTGAACTTTATTTTTGTACCTAAAATCAATTTCAAATTGATTTTTCGAAATCACCTTTTGACAGCTGAGCAACTGCTTGACAGCTCCGCCCAGTACAAAATGCGACGAGGGGTGCTTCGACAAATCGCTCCCATACAAACTTCAAACTGATTTTTAAATAGGTTCCCGAGCAGCAAAATTCATGAAAATTTGGATTTCGGCTCAGTTTTGCATGCAGATTCTGAATATGGAATTATCTCAACACCGCTAAAGATGCCAATTGGTGTCGACGTCGTTAATTTCGGAGAGGTGCCATCAATCGATCAGAACGAAGTTGATCTACGATATTGTCTGTTGCGGTGATCTCCAGGGTGAGCTGGAAAAAGGTATTACGAATGGCCATATCTTTGAGGTGATGAGATTAATATTCTCGTAGGTCGTTTTCGTTTCCATGACTTCCTTGGAATAAAGTTGCCTGTCACACAATGTACAAATGCAAAATGGTCATTGGTAGAGGGAGCGCTAAGTTATTAGCTATAGAAGTGCTCATGCCTATAAGAAAAGAAAAGGTGGTTCTCGTTCGTCTGTGGGTGGGAGCTGAATTTCCTAATCGTTGGTACAGATTCCTCCTCCTGGCCTACCAGAGCATTTGACACTCCTACAATGATCTTGACAACGATCGCGCTCGCATTTGAACTGTGCGTAGAATGCGTCTTTGGTCATCTTCAGTGTTGAGTGTGGGCTATACACTAAAGTGAAATAATCAACTCACACATAAGGATCCCATCAACACGGCATAGAAAATCAGGACATTCCATGTATTTTTATGAAAATAAGCAAAACTCATCGGATTTGTTAAGAAATTTTGGTTCAAATTAGTAGAAATTCAGGACATGTCCTGTTAAATCAGGATGAATGGTAATCCTAACCACACACCCATTATGCATATAGTCTGTCACATTTTTTTTTAGTTTTGCGTAAATTGCCACACTCTTTGTAAACGAGTTGATTACCTTGAAATGTTCCTTCAATGGACCATGTGCATCGTACTTCTTGAGTACGATATTGAATCTACAAACCTTTAGCAAACTGTCGAGCGGGTGCTCCTGCTGATGTTAGGATTTATGGTAAGACCATAAACACGGTTTACTCACACTTTCTGCCTGGGATTTGGACGGGTTACGGTTCATTAGACCGAACGCCATTTGTTCGAAAGGGTCATTTGGACGAATGCCGTTCGAGCTGCAGCTAATTTTGATGTTCTATCGAGAGAAAACCCGAAAGTGGTTGTTCTCCAGTTAGGTGGTATTATATTTCACAGTGCTGATTTTGGAACACTGTTGATAACTCGAAGCTAAACCGCACCTTTGAGTTTTTTTTATCATAATTTGGTCAACTGATATATTCAGTCAGATGAAATTGATGGCGTTTGATCAAGCAACATTTCACCACGGCTATATAGCCGGACACTGTTCTTCTCCATGGTATCTTGTAGACCAGCTGATGCGAGGCATGGACAAGGATTTCTGACTAAGGATCTCAAAGAGTCTATACCTATACATAATCTTTACAAGTGTCCGGTGCATTGAGCGATGTAACGATTCTTTTTTCGAGATTGAAAAGTTCACCGGTTTATTTTAACTTCATCCAGGTGTTTTCGTTTTTTGATCGTCATCAACTATGTAAACCCTGTTCCTTGGTTTGCTTTCAATGTAATCTTTCAACAAATCAATCCTTTCCTATCATTGCATATGACGAGTACTAGCGCAATCTTTTACCGCGCACCATCGAAAGATTCCTAAAACCTGCGCACATCATTCTGATTCATGCGCTTTGACTATATTAGGTCGATATAACTCACCAGTAATATGGAATCACTACAATTCTTAGCGTGGCATTAGTGTTTTTTTTTTCTTATTCTCTTGTTTAGACTCTTATTGTGAATTAACAAGCAAGTTTTTTCGAATAAGTGTATGAAGTATTGAACCCTTTAATTCCGCCCTCCAATGCTTATTCTTTGACAGATACGTGTAGTTCGGCTATCACTTGTAATCCTACTGGATAACTGACACTGAGGAAGATTACAAGTGATAGTCGAACTATGCGTATCTGTCAAAGGATAAGCATTGATGGGCGGAATCAAAAGGTAGAAACTGATTACACTCATTGGAAGAGGGTATTCTGCATGGAAGGTTCTTACTTCGCCATTTGGCCTCAACGATTGTATTTTGCATATTTGTTTCATGAAAATAAAATAAGGTGTAAAGGTTTTGTAATTCAAGGCCTGTATAAACAAAATTTGGACTATGCCAATTTTTTGGAATGTTGTAATTGTTGTCATAATCGATTCCATATGGTTGATAGATGGTGGATAAAATTCTTCATGTCTGTGTTTCTAATCAGCACAGCGTAATTCCCTTATGCAGGGTCAATATCAAATTCATTATCTCTCTATAATATTGTCGGACACGTCAATCTTAAATCAATAACATCGGTATGTCACCTATATCCTATAGGGCAGAGACAAGCACCTCGCCGGTGGTGCTCGTTACTCGACATCCATGTAGTCAGCGACTCACAGAGTTGAAGCTTAATCACTGTTATTTTTTCCGCGGGGTTTTCCTCGTGCAGCACGCATTGCGCCCATATATTTCTATCGCGCGTGTTGTATTCCTATCTGCAGTGCAAACACCGGCATCCTACCTCCGGCCCTTCCCCAAACTGTGAGGTGGAAGGTATTATGTCATTTATATGTCTGGCGGTGGTCTCGACATGTCATACATGAACCAGAACCATGCACCTAGCGCTAGCTAGCACACACTGTGGTGGGCACCCTTTCAACAAGCCGCTACCGCCTGCAGCGGGCAGGCAATAACTAGGCGCACGAAGAACCATTCTCTGTCGGTGCCGATTTGCGATCGATTCTGAAGAATTGCTCCGTAAGCAGTCAGTGTTTCTAACCGCCGCCGACGACGACGGAGCGCAATTGTCGCGTCGCACCTCCACACTAAACGCTCTGGTGACGTGGATTGGGGTCAGATCGTTATCCCCCCTGAGAGCTAAGGGTGAACCTCGGCTGTGGACTAGAGGCTGTGAGTGTGACTTGGTTGGGCGACAGGCATAAATTGTCGTCGTCGTCTGTCGTTTGACAAGCTGCGAAAATCTTGCGGCAGAAAATGTAAATTTTTAAAAAGCCGCCCGTGTAAAATCAATTTAAAATGTCATCATCGTGAGAGCAAATTATCGCACGATCCGGCGCCCCCGGGGGCACACGCAATTAAGTAACCCGTTGATTAGGGGAACCGGACGGGGTGTCCCCAGCAAGGACGTACCCCGGTGCTGCGGACAACACATTTTCTGTTTGGCCATAAAAGGACACATAATTCGTCCTCCAGAACAGGGGTACGTATACTGCGTTTAAAAGTAGAATCATAAAAACGAGTCCGGTATAGGCGTTACATAAAATGCAAATGAAACCATTAGTTTTTGTCGACCTGGAATGACGATTTTGGGTTAATGGGGAGTTTTTGGACAGGATAAAAGCGGGTGAACTTTGCGAAGCCTGCTTCAGCAGAAAAAGCAACAATAGGCTAGTTGTCGCCAGAACTAAATTTAAGTGCGTTGCGGTAATCAGAGGAGGGATTTGTGCATTGGAGCTCAAAAGTTTAACTGTATGGTAATTAAACTGATATAGCTAATCAAAGTCAAATGATTTCACTATAAAAGGCAGGTCAACAATTAGTCATTAAATGATTATAGTCTGTGTACTATAATACTGAAAACAAATTAAGCTGTTCGTTTAAAGGTTCTTGTTTCTCGAATTTTCTAGCGAAATTCAGAAGGCTTTTGAAAACAAAATCCCAGATAATACTTTTGGGAGAATTTCTGGTACCGCTCGTAAAGAACCTCCTGAAGGATGATATGTCATTTACTGGAGATATGTTTGGAGAATCTTCAACTTTAGTTTTTGAAGAAACATTACTTAGACGATGAATTTTGGAATATTTTGGATACATTGGACTCAAATTACGAAGACACAGTGTGTATTTATGAAAAAAAAACTATCACCTGTTTTGGTGAGATTTGAACCCATGACTCCGTGTTGCTAGTACGGCGTTTTAACAAACTAAACCACAGAACAAGTTACGATTCTACGGAATATAGAGTTGAACTGCGTTTAGAATGCCCCCTAGCCGGGTTCGTGTTAAACAACGGACAGGCGAGTCGTGGTATTCGTATTATGATATTTTTTTCATAAATTTATCTCTCAATTTGTCAATAGGACACGATCGATGGAGTTTTAGATTTACAGTAATAAGCTGATTTTTTGTATAGTAAGATGGTAAATTCTCCGCTTCTGCAATGAAATGGTGCAAAAAGTGTGAGTCTATGATTCCTTGCCTAATTTGATGCTGTTTCAACAAAACTTTGGGTAACCTTTGGGTAGAAAACAACAACACAGTTACCAACACAGTTCAAAATTCTTACATCGAGTTCACTGTCACAAAATGACCTCCATCGCTTTCAACACAATTCTCCATCGGATTGTAAAATTACAGGTTGTCTGCATATTGCGGGAGATAAAGACAAATGCTCCAAGCTGAAAGAGCGGTGTCCCGTAGGCCCTGTTTTCAACACTGCAAAATGGAGCTTGCTTAAAATGTTGCGTTCAAGAAATTATTTTATGTAAAATCGAATGAAATGAAATGGAAATCTCAACGTTCTAATGATTACCTACGTCAAGTGTAATTTTCAAAATTTCTTTCTGTGCAGAGTTTTGCTCAAATAGCAGTATCTCACAATAACACAAGTTTACAAAATAAAACGAAAGTCGTGAACTTCTGTCAACGACCAAAATTTTTGAAGCACAATTTAGTGCTGATTTCGAAACCGACCTTCAAAAAATTTAAAGTAGAACAGTTTTTGAGATTTAGCTCAATATCGAGTTTTGCAACTTTTCAAAATATGTAATTTACTAAAATTCAAATATCTTGCGTTTTGTTCAACCAATTTTAAATCTTTTTCCATAAATTAAAAGCTGAATACAATACCATTCGGTCATCTGAATACAGGTTTTACGTCAGATTGATGAAATTCAAGATATTGGCGAGTTTTAGGGACGATCTTCTTAAATTTTAGCAAAATTCCCTAATTTTTTTGAAGAAATGTATTTTTTTCAATAAGAAAAAACCAACTTAAAAATTCTTTCTCGACGTTTATTTGACATATTATATGTAGGCGAGTTACAGTAAAAAATTCAGCTCAATCGGAGCATTGATTACGGAGAATGAGGTGTGTGAAGTGAGCGACGTTGCTTAAAAATAGAACAAAAATCGATTTCAAATCATCAACCTTGTATGGAAAGTCGAAAAATTTTCCGCTCTACTGTAATTTTTTTCCTTCGCGTTTTCGAACTCAGGGCATGATTCTACACCAAAAATGATCATCAGCTTACCGAGTTCAAAAATGCTGTAAACTAGTGTAATGGGACCTTTTTCGATATTTAATAGTGACTATAATCACAACCGCCCAAAATATTTCATGGTTATAAAAAAGTTTAAACATAAGCACATTTTTTCCAGTTTCGAACAAAGGAAATTGAATTTCACAAACATTATTGCTAACTCCCGAACTACCGATACTGCCACACCAGCAAACCCATCACCGTCGTTTAAGATTGACTTTGATGAAATCAGATATCATGTTTTGTTGTTCGTTTCCAAAGATCAGTTTCTTGCTGATATTTCCCCCTGTTTCCTTTACCACTTCGGTTCCAGAACCTAATAAATGTAGATTTTATTACCACCACCTCAACCCCATCATCCTTGGACCAGCGCAGACAGACCCCGAATTTCAAGCTCCAAGCGCGCACGTATGAAAAGAGTGGAAATCAACTTTTCATTTCAATGCTTTGGGGCCCGGCGGCGGCCGGTCGTGGATGTTGGAAATATTTACATCGAAATCGGTTCGGTGTTCTGCTGCGCTCATGTTGTTTTTCTCGCTTTTCTTGGTGGAAGCATATTTTTTCCCCGGGAGTTGTATCAGAAAGGATGCTGAACCACCATGGACCATGGATACGACGGTAATGGTTTTGGGCTATTTTGACGAAACGAACGTCAGTCAATGTACTTCTTGCCAGTTTGACTCCGACGTTTGACGGACGAGCCGGGGACTGACTGATGGTGAGCAATGCACTTCAGGTTGGTGTTTGGCTGAGAGATTTTTTTCATCGGGGTTGTTAAATTAAATAATGAACTGGTGTTTTTGATCGCCGAGCTTTTCAAAAGGGGTTATAGGTGAAGCAGTACGTGATAAGCTCATTCGAGCCAAATTAAAAATATGTTAATTCGTTTAGCCAACGGAATGCTGGAATCCAATTTGAATCTAATTTTCAGTATCAATGTCCTAAGGGCCAATGTTGAAAGCAGCTGAGGTTTTTTTCTTACCTACTATGCAAACTATGCAAACAAAATCGAATAACCGAACTTGTGGGTGCCAACACCAGTATAGATGGAACGTGGAGCTGCAAGATAAAACAGCTTAATTAATCCAGCTAATTAATTGTACATATTAGATTAATTACCCCTGGCTTGGGTCGTGACGAGCTCGGGAAAGGTAAAAACTTCAAAGTGCAGCAACTCTCAATTACCGAATTGCGTTCCGGTCGGTGCATTCCCGTCACGTACGTTGCAAATTTCCATGTTCTTGAAGCAGCTGAACAAAGCCCCCGGGACGTGGTTCGTAGCTAAATAGAATTTACAATTCAACCAGAGGAACGCTTTAATCCAGCAGATCTTATCGAGCGGTGAGATGTGTAACTTGAGCCATTTGTATCGTCAGACACACACAAGACAATAACAAGCCGTTGTTGCGGTTGGTCATCGATATCTGTAGCACTGAACTTGACGGAATCACAGTGGTATGCTAAGGTGTAACACAATCGTTTCATTTAGGCAGAAGGTATGCGGATATTACCACGGTTTTCAGTTATGAAAAGTGATACCATTTGAGCGATTTGTTCAAATATGTTTTTTGCTCTCAGCGGTTAGGTGAAATATAGGCCAAATGTGTGCAAAAATGGCTAGTTTTAGAAGATTATCGCCACAATGTGATGTCGAAAGTATTCAGATATTGTTTATTCCGAAATTTGTAAGTCCGATAATTTTGTCAAAGACCGCAAAACGATTCGAAACTTGTGCAATAATTTTCATTCGTGCTCATGAGTACTTTGTTCTTACATCTCTCAGAGCACTCCAATCTTGCGAGGGGCATCGTTCATTATTTTGACAACACAGATCATTTGCTATCATGCTAATTGGGCATCTCTTTTTTATACTTTTCACTCACTGTTTACTTTCCACGTCAAACAACACACTTTCGGCAAGGAGTCCCCTGAACGTAGTCGCGCTCTCGCCAATGTTCACTTTTTGTGTTGAAGATCTTATGGACTCCCGACTGAACAATTCACTTTCGACCAGGAATCTTCATTACAGTTTATCTTCCCAGTCAGCCAGTGATCGTATAAGATGTTGTATAAGATGTTAAAGTGGAGGCGATATGCGTACATTTTACATGCGCCTAAATGGAGGCATGTACGTATATGGCCTCCACTTTATCATCTTATGCAATATTTTATACGATTACTGGTTGTCTGGGTTTGCATCGAACAGCTTTCTCCTGGCAAGGAATCTTCTGATTTCAGCCGCGCAAACATCACTATTTATTCTGGCGTCGGACAACTTATACCCGCAAGGAATCTTAGGAAACCAGCCACTCTCTCTTTATGAACACTCCTCACGCCACTACTGTTTACTTTTCGCGTAGAACAGCTCACTCCCGTCATGCTATTTTCCAAATCCAGCTATGATCACGTCACTGTTTAATTTCGCATCGTTTAACTTACTCCCGGCAAGGAGTCCCCTGAATTTTGTCGTGTTCTCACTACTGTTTACTTTTTGCGTCGAACAGCTCAATTCCGGCAAGCAATCTTCAGACTTGAGCAGCGCTAAGTCACTATTTACTTTAGGCGTCGGACAACTCACACCCGACAAGGAATTTTCTGAATCTAGCCGTGCTCTTACTACAATTTACAGCTAACTCCCGAGTGGGAATCTTCTAAACTTTACCATTAGAGTAAGGTGGGGCAAAAGTTCGACCCTAGTTGAAAATTCAATCTATTTCAAAAAATCGAAGCAGATAAAAATAAATAAATACCGTGTGGTGATTCTACCATCCATGAGCTAAAATTTTGCTGAACAAAGTTACGCCAAATGTCTTTTCAATTTTGAGTTACAACACTTTTTGTATGTGTGTGTTTTATTCGAACTCTTGCCCCACCACTGGGGCAAAAGTTCGAATCTAGTGTTTGTGGAATTTCGCTAGCCGTAGCACACTATTTTGACACTTTGGTAATAGGAATACCTGAAACCACTTAATATTTGATGTTAGAACTGGAATACACTTTAAAATTAGATGTGGATTTTACCCAAATCAGGGTTAAATTTACTACACCAAAAATTAGTAGTTTTCCGCCAAATTCAAATAAAGCAACATTTTTTTACAACTTTAATCGAATTTTCTTACTAATTCCATCATTCTTAGATATAATATGTATATTTTGCAGAATTTTAGTTTTATACCTAAAGTTTCCACATGACTCGAACTTTTGCCCCACAATTCGAACTTTTGCCCCACTATGTGTAAAATATGATTTCCAAATCTCTTTTGCAAAAAGTTATACATGCAAAAGCATCTTCAAAATATACCTAGTTACGCCCCAAAATAAAATATCGAATTTGATTTCATTAAAATTCCATTCCATGCGTTGGAAGGACCATCGCATGTTACAATTTTTTGATCAAAAATCAACATTTTGTCATAACTTTTCGAAATATTGATCAATTTTCATAATTTTTGGAGTGAAAGACTCTTTTTCAAAAAGGGTTCGAACAACCTTGACACCCGAAAGAAATAATTTGAATTGAGCTCAAAAACCTCAAAAGAAACTTTTGCCCCACTCGAACTTTTACCCCACTCTACTCTATCTCGCTTTTGCTTACCTTTCACGTAGAACAACTCACTACCAGCTTGCTCCCAAATCTAGCCGCACACACGCCACTGTTTACTTTTCGCGTTTAACAACTCTCATCTGGGAAGAATCTAGCCGTGCTCTCATCACTGTTTACATTATGTGTCGAACAAATAACTTCTGGTAAGAAATATTCTGAGTTACACTTACGCCACTGTTTAGAACAAGTCACTCCCGGCAAATATTATTCTGATTTTAATCGCGCTCATAGTACTGTTTACTTTTTGTACCAAACAACTCACTCGCGGCAAGGAATATTCTGATTTTAATCTTGCTCGTGCCATTGGCGCTGTTTGCTTCTCATGTTTAAGGAGGTTTAAGGCAGTGGTATCGATTGTATTTATTGAAAAAGCTTCGATGCAATCCTTATGAGATTTTGGTAGGTAGATATCCCAGCAAAAAATATTAGCCAATGTTTTCCCAATATCCTCAGCGGACTTCTTAATAAAATCTAGAATCAAATCCCTGAACAAATTATTTACTTTTCTGATTATGAAAACCTTGACATATTTCTAGTAAGCAGTGGCGATTCCCTAACCTCAAATCTACCTGTTCTACAAGTACAAATTTGAAAATTTCATAAACGATTGCGCTTGTAATACATGTATTGTGATGTAAAATTTTGATTGCAAAATGAAAATAAAAGTCTTGTCAGAAATTTGCCAGAATTTATTTTTGGATCGCAGTACAGGTGAAAAGTGAGATTACGATACGCCACTGCTTGGACGAACTTCTAGAAATTATGCATGATTGTTATCCTATACGTTTCAAACTCGTAAAATTGTTTCTGCAAACAGAAACCTAAAAAAACTGTTTGATTTCCTCCTTGAACGAATCATTTAATCGCATAAATCAACTATAAAACTTCAAAAGACTTAAATAAGCACTCCATTACGGCGGTGCAAAACCAAACATCATCATAACGATGAGCTTCACTTAATTCCCGAAACATAAGTTCAACGATTCCACGACATGTAATCGCATCGGCCTTCGGATAGCACAAGTCGGAAAGTAAGCAAGCATGCATACGTATGAACCTTCCGAGTATGAACACTTCTCAGCAAGGTTCTTCCACTTCTAATCCAACCAGCCAGCAGCAGCCAGGTAGCGCATTAACTTCATCACCACCGCCCAATGCAATATTAATGAGGGGTGTATGAATTTGATTATTTTTGCCCGAATTATTATTTTAAAACAAAATAAACACTGACGACTGACTGGCTGCGCGTGGATACAGATTCGCATTTCCCACCGGGCTGCTACTGTGGCTGCAGCAGCAGCAGGGACCAGGTGTCATCGAACCAACACCGCGCACAGAAGTTTCAATTTGCAGAAGGGACATTTCAGATTGGTCCCGGCACCACCACGGGGAATAATGGTTTGCCGCAAAAGTCAGTGGTTTCAGCCGTCTTGTTGAATGTGATTGTAGAACTTTCCATAAACTAGACACATTCCGGCTGGAACGGAGAGATTACTTGCATCGGGAAAGAAGCTGGATGCACCTCAAAGGTTAACCGAAACGTTTTTCCGCTTCATATCCTGCATTCCAAAAGTTTCAAAGCTTGAAAAATTGCGATGTGGTTCCTTTGTGCAGTGGCGCAGTTTCATCTGCCACGGGTGGCACCATCGACGACATGCAAAGAACTGTCATTGTGTCGCGAAAGCAGCTAGCGAAAAAATGAAAACTTTGTGATCCATCGATGATGAAAGCTTTATTGATGAAAGATAAGCTGAACATTCGAACGGTGACAGTATCGTTGGTTCGTTTTACCGTCGAGTAGCGAGACTTCATTTTTAATGTTGAGTTTGATAGGTTTTGCAAACTTTCTTGGAATATTTTTTTTTTCATTCTCTGCCACACTGTTTCCATATTCTTACTGGATATTGAAGTTCCCAAATAACCGGTAGAAAAAAATTGTATCAATATACAGTGTTTACATACAAAATGCTTAAGTTAAGGAACCCAAGGACAACGGAGTGACATTAACTTTCCAAGCAACGCCACTCTCACCTACTCTTCACGTAGTTTGCTTCCTATTCAAAACGGAGCGGTTGATACCCACTCAATGTTTTTTTTTTTATATTCATCTGTATTGGCGACTAAACTAGACTACAAAAATGCTCAAGTTGAGCTTGACTTCCTTGGTCATGGTCATTGACAGATGAAGCTTTTAGTTAGTAAATGTGGAAGTGCTCATAGAACACTAGGCTGAGAAACAAGATTTGGTCTCCCGATGCCGTTACATCAAGTAGACGAAGGATAAGACATTATCCAAGCAACAATTTATAATCGAACTGGTTTTACTGATGTTTTATAATAGCTGAATCGAAGCATTACTTATTCTTTGTTGGTGTACCTCCAGCTAAAGGCAATTATTCTTCGACAAAGTGTAGTTTGAAAGCTCTCTTCAAGTATACTTGAAAAATTGCTTTAAGGCTCAAGCATTCGTCATCATTTTTCGGAAAATAAAAAGCAGTTTTCTCGCTGCAAATCAAAACAAGGATCATGAAAATATATTCACTGCATTATATTCCTCATGTGGACTACAGTGAATATATTTTCATAGCAAAAACTTTTGTTTTGAACGAAAAAACTGTTTTAAAATGTTTGATGATGACGATGATTTCAATGACGAAAAGTTCAACGTTAAACAGGAATAATTGATCTTGAGGTCAGTTTTGGGATGATCATGAAATTTTCTTTAGTAGCAACTTCTTGCACAAGAGAAATTACTCTCAGAAATTACTGCGTAGCTTTACTCTAACGCCGACCATGTAATGGAGCATCATCTTCATCGGTCTTGGGCGATGTTCCACTAGTTTACTAGAGCCTTTAGCGTTCCCAGCCACCGTGTTCGCTTCCATTCACATAGTTGCCGACCTCTACTTGGTTAAGTTTTTTTTATCAGCCTATCATTATTGCTGTCTCCCACTTCATAGCAACAAAAGCTCACTCCAGTACCCTCCAGATCGATGTTGATGAGATCAATAGTTTGCACATTTTACTGGGTTCCAGACCTTGTAATCGCTATTTCGAGTGCAATGTTCAACAGTCTAAAGTAACAAACAGGATGAAGATTACGTCTGCGATTCGAACACTTGATTTTGTTCCATCCGGTGTTGCACGTATCATCCTAATTTAGATTCGCCGGATAACCATATTTAACCCGGGAGCGGTCGCGTCGTGTACTGGGTACACGCACCATGAAAAATGCTCGCATGGGGTACACAGCGTGAGCGGGGCGTCGCTGCAGGTAGTCAAAGACGCGACTGCTCGAGGGTTAAACCTGCCAAAGCTCAGGTATTTATTTTGACCGACTCTTACGCTACTTTCAAAACAACTTGCTTTCGCATGGGCTGATGGATCAAAACGGACCGAAACGTCGGACAAGATAAAATAGCAGTATTTTTATTTTTGTCATCTTTCCTAGTATCTATAGTTAAGCCTAATAGGGGTACAGAATGTGTTGAGCTTCCGCTACAACTTCGTGTATCCGGAAAACGATGAGCCAATCTTCTAGTACTTCGTCTGATTCGGATAACCTTAATTAATCCAAATGTTGCAATTCTAATGTTTTGGCGGGTGTTGCTATCATTTTGAGTTACTTTGGGAAACATTTAAGCTAATGTTTGCCATTTTTAAGTTCACGAATCACGAATCGTGTCTGTATTAGCTCTGAAAATCTCAAACTGCGACAGTATGTGGCTTCTACAATATCGTAGAAGGCATACTGTCACCATTCGATGTTTCAATCCTTTTAACGATTTCATTCACCCTGACCTAACGTATCAAATCAGCACCTTCTTACAGTAAGTACATCAAGAACTCCCCTCCCTTATTTTTAATATCCAGAAGAGTTTTTCTCCCACGTAAGGTGCACCGGTACGTCGTCGTGGCTCCTGTTCGGAGCGGAAAAATATATTAATTTCGATAACAAACATCACCCTGTTATTGTTACGTGCTCGCATAAAGGATCATCGTTATTACGTGAGATCAACCAACTTATACGTAGGTTGGATGATGGGATGGGATGCTATACTGCTCGTTTGCTGCAGCATCCCTTGTCGTCGTTTTCTAATCGACAAAGGACACTGCAAACATCCTCCCGGGGACAAGCTTTCGCTCGTCTATGAGACAAGGGGATGAACACCGAAATTGTTTATATGGTTGCGAGCTGATAAAAAGTAAATAAACATTAAACAGCATTATCCGAGCTTTTTCTCGATGCCACAGGAACCGCAAGAAAAGGATGCATCACCTCGTCTCCTTCACCACAAGAATAGATACTTGTTCGCTAAGTGCCGGTGGGCAAACGAGCGGAAATATCAACAGCAACAGCTGTTGCTGGTGCTGGCTGCTGTTGGAGCTGCTACAGTTGACTATGGTCATGGCTGCAGGGAATCCTGCATCGCTTGTTATTGTTCTGAGTTGTTATAATTTTGCGGGATGATTCAACCCTGGGAGCGCGGTGGGAGATCAATGCTGGGTTATGGCCATTACATTGAACTGGTGCACAGCAAAAAAAAACTTATTCTTTCAGAAATTTCATATTTCTTTTTATAGGCAGGAAACGATTACCCTTGTTAGTATTTTTAGTTGATTGTAAAAAACTCTCAAACAATTTCATCTGATCTTACCTTACAAAAGGTATCTAAACTTTGAAATATGAATGTATTGTGTTCTTCTTTCAACATAGTGAGCTAACCAAGAAAGATCAACAGCAACAGTCACTCTGAAAGCCAGTATTAAAGCTCATTTGAAGTTTTATTTTCGTTTATCAATCATGTGTTTTGAATAGATGTGCTGGATGCAGCTGGAACTACATATTTTTTACTGTGTGCAACCTCAACCCCTGCCTCGGTTGGTAGTCAGCCCCCAAAACGATAATTGCATTAAGTGACAAGCACAGCACCAGTCAGTGCAAAGGGGACAACTTGACGTCACACAAAAATGATGATGAGGGAACTGCGCGTGGTTTAATGTTGATGTACTTTTTTACGACCTACGTCCATAAATCGCTGTTGTTGGCTCTGAGAGTTGAGTTGCAAATTAAGACCGATGCACTATCGGAAAGTGATTGAACTGTTCCAAAATGACAAGAAGGACCATGTTTATCTTGGCTATGGAGAATCCGGGGAGGAACTAAGAATACTACCTCAGGCAAGGACAAACGCGCTAGCTTTGGTTCTACGGAAAGGTATTTGATCTTTTCCAGCTAACGAAGTATATCATCCTGTCCCCTGGATGGAAGGAAGGAACCAACATCTTTACCGCTCGTTACCGGATCCGGGCGCCGATGCTCATGTCAAATTCATACCGACTGAGAGTGAACCTCAAAACAGTAAGCAAAAAAAATGAGCAGAAAGACATAAAAATGTTTTTCCAATTAAGCTCATCGTCGTGTGATGGACGGACGACGCGACGGGTCGTTGTCATTGACGAGCAGCACACGACACCAGCTCCAGTCAGTAGCTCAGCTGGTGCAGCAGAGTCAATGCACATCACGTATCAATATTTTATGAATCGACTGAATGTGATCGGATAAACGATTATGCACCCGGTGGTGGCCTTACAGCAGGAGCAACCGATTGCACTTAAAGTGACTGTCGAAGTGTTGCAAATTTGGGTTGTTTTTCGGTTGCAATTGACTTGTTTAGCACTAAGTTAATTTTAAAATGGCTTATTACGCTGACGATAAAAGAAAGTCGGAACGTAACGTTTGTATAGATGCCAAGAACTAAATTATGGGACATATATCACTTTTCCGGCCCGAAGAAGCTAAATTGATCTATTTAGCTAATACTTTAGTAAGACTATTTACTTTTGAAAAAATATGTCAATGTCCTCCGCTAAAATGTTGTTATGTAACTATCAGGATTCTTGTTCCCACTTTTACAAATAATGTTGCATAGCATGGCATAGCACACCATTTCCATAAAAATTCCATCATTTGTTTCGCCAAAAAAAAATTTTTTATACACTTTGATGATATCGACTGACAAATCACAATCTCCTTCTCATGAATGAACAAAGCAACAATTTATATCATATGCTTCGAAACTTCACGCAATGCTTGTTGCAGAGACAATGAAAAGCCGGCCTGCCTGTCCCAATGTTCCTCTACTTATATACTAGGTCTAGCAGCCAGACCGGCCTTTTCCATTTCTTCAGCATCTATGGCCTAGCTGCCTACCACAGGCTGACTGCAACCAACTTAACGCTCAACGTTCCGTGCAAACCACTTCGCCAGATTTGAGAATGAAATTGTAGAAATTGAAACTGAAAACTAGTTTTGCCCATTTCCCTTTCACTTCTGACCTGGGTCCCCCTCCGCCCATCTCAATCACCGCCGTTCACTATGCCAATTCTATATGTCCACGAATGCGTGTAGTGCAACACTTGTTGCTGCACACCCGGTGCAAACCACTTCGCCAGATTTGAGAATGAAATTGTAGAAATTGAAACTGAAAACTAGTTTTGCCCATTTCCCTTTCACTTCTGACCTGGGTCCCCCTCCGCCCATCTCAATCACCGCCGTTCACTATGCCAATTCTATATGTCCACGAATGCGTGTAGTGCAACACTTGTTGCTGCACACCCGGTGCAGCACGCTTATTATGCAACTGCCTGTTCGGGCGGGAGTGCATTTGCATTCGCTCTCCCTCTCATTGGAAACGATTGATCTCACATTTACGCACTCCTGCCTCTCGCACCCATACTGGTTCGCTCGTTTACAGACAACCAGCGGATGTAGTGTTGTTTCCAATCGAATTGCAAATAATGCACCAAGGCGCAGTGTAGTTGTACTTTGTGCATCGAGTGCAGCACACTATCTACTCGATACACGTGACTGATGCAGTTATGGTTGAAACAAACGCGTTTCGGTGCACTGGATGCGATTTTTTTTAACATGGTTTAGTTTAAATCTGTTTTCAGAGAGTGCGATTTGCTTGATTGGTGTTCTTAAATTTTTTAAAATTATTTTGAACTCGCCATTCCCACGTAGTTAATGGAAACTGCGTAAGAAGCGTAATAGTGATTAAGCAAGTGTTACTATTTAACAACCTCAAAGGGCATAAGCAAACATTTAGCACGTGACAAGTTTTCTGTTTCGATACGCGATGATAAATAGCAATTGTATGGCGCTGATTTGACGTGCGTAGGTTATTTTCGATTTGAAAGTATAATTCTCCCGTTGAATGGTTAGAACAAACGACAATCTTGCAGAAAATAACGGAAATTTCTCTTGATGACGGAACGAACTATAAGTAGATTGATTCCGTAAGTTAAGAAATCCTTATCTGTCGAAAAGCTGACGAGTGCGCTATTGCAGAACAGTAGTGGAATTTTCAGATTTCTTAGCTATTTACAATCATGTACTGGCTGAAGTTGCAGCAAACTATACCAACATCATTTACGTTAGATGCACTGTTATGTTTCTCAAGCAAAAACATATTGTTTGTTTCTGCTGTTTGAGCTTTGTCTTGATTGGAATAAAACGAAGCTTTCAAATCGTATGATCAATCCTGATTAGAATAATGAGGTATATAAGGCGATTCTTCATGTGCAATACAACGTATTTAACTATTGGACACAATATAGAACGGGTTCACCCAATACGACATTATTAATTCGTTCTGTACTTTTTCTCGTCATGTTTTACATCAAAACATTCTGTTCACAATTAATAGGAAACTTATTTAGAAAAAAAAAATGGTATCCTATCCAATTTTTCCAACTGGTTTATTATGCAACTTAAATGAGTTGTATAATGAAAAATAGGTGCATAATGTCAAATGAGTTGCATTATGAACATTATGCAGCTCAAATGAGTTGTATAATAAAAAAAAAATTCATAAACTTTTGTGTGGCACTCGTTGCAAAACTCGATTTTTTCAGCACTCTTCAAATTTGGGTGATATATCTACGACTTGTGCCCAAAAAAATAAACTTTTTGCAACTTGTTACATGAATAACTATTAAAAACTTGAGCAATTACTTAGAAAAATCCAAGAATCTCGTTTAAACCGCCTCAGAGTTCGATTCAGTTGATTATTAACCTATTTTTTTTTTTAATTTTATGAAAATCTCTATATTTTCAAAGATTGCAATGTATCTCTGGGGATTAGAAAGTCTACTGACAGTGCATCAAACAGACGGCTTTTTCTAAACGTTTTTCTAAAAGGCATCTTAAGGGATTTCTCCAGGAATTTCATAGAATTTTTTTTCTAGTGTTGTTTAGAAATCAGAAATTGAAATTGTTCAACAATAACAACTTCAGTAAGTGCCCATCCATTACCTACGTTTACTACGAGGGAAGAGGGCAATGGCCAAAATCCACAGTCCTTAAAAAAAATCAAAATTGTGTACAGACGAAATTCTACGGAAGGAGCTGCCTACCCAAGTAACAATCAGCATGCCTTGAAGGTTTATTCATGTTTTAACCTGGTTTTATACGAGCATGTCAAAAAGCTAGTTGTTCTAAATTAGTTTTATGTGGTAGTTTTTTACTTTGAACCTTTGGCGTTCCATAAAACTATCATATAACTTCTGCTATAAACATCTTCAATTAAAGACTTGCAAGTAGACATGAATTGGTTTTATCACTTATTATATACCATTTCAATAAAACTTACATTTGCGGTTGTTGTCGGAGAGATTTTTTTTGTAAACAAATACACAAAACTGTGAGGCAATGCATAAAACCAACAAAAGATTTCGTGGCCGTAACATAAACCAAAAAAATGCTGTGATAAAACCGCTAGTTCTATCATGAGCTCAGTTATGACTACCTCAGGAGGGTTAGCCCTATTGGAGGAATCATCAGGAACACAGAGTTTTATCAGAAAAATATGTCGCCTAGCCGGGATAATTCATGTAAATACAGAAAAATTATTACTCAATTTTATGATTTTACGTACAGCTTAAGATCAAATTAAACCATACAACACGTTTCCGTAATTTTATTTTGTCAGAAAAATTACATAATGTCTTTTAAACTCCGCTGTGTTGAAAAAACCTTTTTTGCACCCAATTCCACCGATTAAATTAAATGCATTTAATTATGCATAGTTTATGTGGCGCACTTAGTTTTTTGTCATTATCACAGTCACATTCACCACAAATTTTCCGTGGCATGTCTCCTGACACGTATTAAATAGGAAAACAAATCTGAATTTCAGATCGGCATCTTTCCAATTGATGGCTGGATAAACAACCACGCATAATTTATTCTGACGATCGAACATTGAGAGTGAAAAATAATCAAAACAATTATTTGACAAGTCAGAAGAAGGTTTTATTTAGAAGATTGATAAAACTATGATACAACCCGAAATCCTAAGCCGGTTTGCATACGAAGTCCTGTAGACCCTAATAAGACTGGGCCAACTAGCCAGAACGTGGGCTTATTGAGGCATACAAGAGCTCGAGAGCATTTTCAAGTCGGCATCAAGGGTTTTATGTTTAGGATTTTTGAATCGCTAAAAAACTTTGATAAAATTAAAATTGTTACTTGGGTAATTTCTGCCTATTTTTTTTTCTGAAATTCCAAACTTCTATAGCATTTCGCAAGTAGATCCTTTCATGATACTTTCAGAAGTTCCTCGGATTTTTTCCAGTTTTTTTTTAAAGATTTGTTACAGGAATTGTTGCTTGTTTAATTACATTCGTTTTTTTTATTTTGTTGGGCTTCTTAATACTTTCTTCAAAAATTTCTGCAGGAAAAAACTGAAGAATTTACGTATTAACTGATCAAGGACCCTTTCCAGAAAATCCATTATAAATTCTTGCAAAACTTTACGAATTACTTCAGAAAATTTCAAAATTCATCCCGCGATTTTTTTTTTTCAATTTTCTCCAAAAAATATGCAATTAATCTATTAATAAACTACTGTAGGATATTTATCTAGGAAGTTCTAAACGAAATAAGGAATTTCTCGGAAAGATCCAATAGAAACTGTTTTGTATGTAAGTAGCCACCATACTAGCTTGTTGTGATCCAACAAGGTGAATAATGAAATTGACATTACCTGTCAAGCTTCAAGATCCAATAAAAACTGTTTTCATGAAATTGTCCATGAATTTATCAATATTTTTTTTCCGTTGTTTATCCTTTCATCATTAAATTCTCTCGGGTTTTTTTTTTCCTGAAAACTTCACAAGAACGTCTCCATTACATTACAAATATCATCTGAGGTTCTGTAATCATGAAATATTTGGATTGATCTATAGTTTGTCAGATTTTATTAAAAATCAATTTGAAATTCCCATAAATGAACAAAATCTTCCCTGAAGGCATGTTTGACGAAGTTCCTTTAAGAATCTTAAGAATACCTCCAGATATATCATGGGTAGTTTTTTTTTCAGCAGCAAAACCCAAATATTTCTCCAGGATTCATCTTAACAATCCTTCAGAAATTCTTTCAAATATGTCTCGTGTAAATTCTATTAATGTCTAGATGTACTTTATTAATGTCCAGATGTACTTTAAGAAGTTGTATTTGCCTACAAAACAGACAGTGTTTAGGTACAATCGATAACACTAGTTTACAGCATTTTTGAACTCGGTAAGCTGATGATCATTTTTGGTGTAGAATCATGCCCCGAGTTCGAAAACGCGAAGGAAAAAAATTACAGTAGAGCGGAGATTTTTTCGACTTTCCATACAAGGTTGATGATTTGAAATCAAATTTTGTTCTATTTTTGAGCAAAGTCGCTCACTTCAAACATCTCATTCTCCGTAATCAATGCTACGAATGAGCTGAAATTTTTACTGTAACTCGCCTACATATGATATGTCAAATAAACGTCGAGAAAGAATTTTTAAGTCGTTTTTTTCTTATTGAAAAAATACATTTCTTTAAAAAAATTTGGGAATTTTGCTAAAATTTAAGAAGATGGACCCTAAAACTCGCCAGTATCTTGAATTTCATCAATCTGACGCAAAACCTGTATTCAGATGATCGAATGGTATTGTATTCAGCTTTTAATATATGGAAAAAGATTTAAAATTGGTTGAACAAAACGCAATATATTTGAATTTTAGTAAATTCCATATTTTGAAAAGTTGCAAAACTCGATATTAAGCTAAAACTCAAAAACTGTTCTACTTAAAATTTTTTGAAGGTCGGTTTCGAAATCAGCACTAAATTGTGCTTCAAAAAATTTGGTCGTTGACAGAAGTTCACGACTTTCGTTTCATTTTGTAAACTTGTGTAATCATCTTTTCGATTCAACCAAACTTATTCAATTTCCTGTCTCCCAATCAGCCTCAAGATGCTCATTTTCATTGTCACGTTCCAGCAAGCAGCTCCCACCTTCAGCCTATAGACATCTCCAGTGAAAGCCGCTTGGAGCCATGCGTTCGTCACTTGTCAATTTCTCCAGCTGCCTATATCAGATATCTTTTCAATTGAATTTCGTCTGAGGTCCAAGACTACGTTTATTGTCGCAAGACTGGTATCGATTGTTGCTGACAATGTTACTGAAACAGATCACAACGAAGAAAAAATGCCATTTTGATCATTTTACCCAAAAAGGTTTCCTCGCCGTTGTCGCTTCCAGGCTTCCACGAAGAAACAAATCAAACCGTCTTACTGCCCCGTGCTTACAAGAATGTCTTCCAGCCTCGCAGCATCGACTGGTAGGTAACTTCCGGAGCAATGGCGGCCTTCGTGTTACACGTTGCTGGGACAATCTGATAAGCCTCTCGGCGAGATGAATAGAATTAGGAAATTGGGCTTGGCTGGGCAGTGGCAGTAGAGAAACCATGCATCGTCGCCTACCAACCAACCAACCAGGACACGGAAAGTGGTTAATAAGAAGGACCAAGAAAGGGCTTAATTTCATTTGATAGGTTTGGTTGACGAAACGCCAGAATCAGGAAAAACGCTTGCCCGGCTTTCATCCGGAGAACAAGTGAATTTAATTAACTTTCCTTCCAATCTTTCAATCGGTACTTTCCGTGCTATCTTCAATGGCGATGTGGATATTTTTGATGATAATGAATCCGGAAGTTCGTGTAATTCCCCCCAAAAAAGATACGATCTACGTTGAAATCCTAAAAGTTTGTCGTTAATGCTACTTGCTCAATTATTATCCCCTCAATCCCAACGCCACCGGCCGAAACGTTCATCCATGCATAAAAGAGGCCTTTTTACCATAATTTTCGTATCATAATTCACACCATCAGCTCGAGACAAAAAATCTCAGCCACTCAGTACGTCAGTCATGAAAACAAAACACCGAGCAATTTCTGTTTCGGAATACCCGTCGCATCACCGTCCGGATCGGTAGCACCCGTAATGGACGCCTTGATTGTCGTCTACCCATAATATCCTCTTTCTTGCTCGCATCCCCCTAACTAGCAAGGGGACTATCGAGTGGCACCGTGTCTGAGCTTTGCACACAAATGACAGAAAATAACTTGAGGACATCATTTCGCGCACACAAAGAGGATGGCCCACTACAATGCTAGTAGTGGCCACACGTTCGTCACGTAAAGGACATTCCTCCTGTGTTGTGCCTACCATCAGAACCAACCAATGTACGATTCAAAGTGTATCCCAGGAGGGAGCTGACAAAACGCGTTAGATCACTACTGGAAGTTATGTACATTTTGTAATTAAGAATGATGTTTCTCCCAAATTCCATAGTTCATATCACTTAATAATCGAGTATTCTAAATAACAATACCATAAAACGAGCTCACCATGCGCACAAATTAGAGGGAAAATGTACATACATTAGTCCTGTTCAACGACGCAGGTTGAACTTGCTCGAAGTTGCTGCATCTTGCTCTTACCCATTTGTCATCAAACGGGTAAGAGCGGGATGCAGCAACTTCGAGCAAGTTCAACCTACGTCGTTGAACAGGACTATTATGACGAAAAAATGTTTTTTCTACTGTTAGATAAAAATGATGGGGACGCTTGGTTGCTATCGCTTCGTTGTGCATTCTGGATATTGAATGAAATTTTCTTACTTAGAAGTTACGTTTCGGTTGAAATTTATGTTGCCATTTTTTTTTGCCAAAAGCTAGGTATAGCTTTGTTTACTGTAATGTTTTATACAGATCGGTTCTTTCGTCATTATTACCTTATAAAAGTAATACTTAATTTCAGTCCTGGGTACCTCAGGGATTCAGAGGGCTGGGCTGAATGCCGTTAAATCAGTTTCTAATAATTACACTAGTTCACAAAATAAAACGAAAGTCGTGAACTTCTGTCAACGACCAAAGTTTTTGAAGTACAATTTAGCACTGATTTCGAAACCGTGCTTCAAAAAATTTTAAGTAGAGCGGTTTTTGAGTTTTAGCTCAATATCAAGTTTAACAACTTTTGAAAATATGGAATTTACTAAAATTCAAATATCTTGCGTTTTGTTCAACCAATTTCAAATCTTTTTCCAAAAATTAAAAGCTGAATGCAATACCATTCGATCATCTGAATGCAGGTTTTGCGTCAGATTGATGAAATTCAAGATATTGGCGAGTTTTAGGGACGATCTCCTTAAATTTTAGCCAAATTTCCAAAAATATATGAAGAAATGTATTTTTTTTTCAATAAGAAAAAAACAGTATAAAAAAATTCTTTCTCAACGTTTATTTGACATATCATATGTAGGCGAGTTACAGTAAAAAAAAATCAGCTCAATCGGAGGAGCACTGATTACGGAGAATGAGATGTGTGAAGTGAGCGACGTTGCTTAAAAATAGAACAAAAATCGATTTCAAATCATCAACCTTGTATGGAAAGTCGAAAAAATTTCCGCTCTACTGTTTTTTTTCCTTCGCGTTTTCGAATTCAGGGCATGATTCTACACCAAAAATGATCATCAGCTTACCGAGTTCAAAAATGCTGTAAACTAGTGTTATTAATTCATTTTGCTTTTAAATGTAACGATAATTATGTGCGGAGATATGAGTGTTTTAATCAGATAACTGAAAGACAAATGCCCAATGGGGCATTTTACCTTTATTTTCTCTCACGTGCGAGCTTTCAGTGTAGTCACCAACTAACTATGACAGAACCAGTCCCGGGCACAATGGTCGGAAAAAGATAAAGTTCGGCCAAAACTCTTTTTATGTGTTTAATCGAAGTTATAGGTTGCCTAGATATGTTATATAGTATTTTTAGTGTTTAAACAGGGGTATTCAAAAATTACGTAATTTCAATAATTTCAAAAACGGTGAAAATCAGTAAAACCCCATATTTTTTGCGTTTTTTGTTAAAAATCAATTCGAATTTAAATAAATGACCATCTTTCGATCAAATCCAATCAAGTTTGTTCAAAACGTGTGAAAAATGTGGAAAGATAAATTTTATTTCAGTAAAAAATGGAAAAATAACGTAAAATATATGAAAAAAACATGACTTTTTTAAATAGCTCTAATTTGAAAAACTGCAAATTTCTGCAAAATATTTAAACGTTTTTAGGCAGCTCTAAGCATGATGTTTAAGATGTACTATTCGAAATTGCGGCGACACGTGACGACACGAACCGTTTTTTAACTTAAAAATTACCAAAATTTCTAAGGTGCAATATATGAAAATTTGAAAAGTTTTGTGACATATTAATTTTGCACCATACGTTGAATGCAACAGTCCAATAACAAGCTTTCATATGCTGGATAACTTAAAACTTATATTCCATTCTCAAAATATTATTATTTTACTTTTTTCGAATAATTCATTTTTCAATTTTATGACTTAGGCCACTTTGGCAGTGAAAATGTCATTGAAATACAAAAGCTGGTACGCTTTTAATTAAGAATCATAAAAGTACAATACATTAACTTTGTTATAAGGTGAAATAAAGTTTAAAAATATCAATTTCGTTTTTTGAGAGTTTTGGCCGCCCCTTTGTATGGAGCCCGACCAATGTGCCGGGGTGAGAAACGAAGGACAATTTAGTCAGCCAGCCAGCCAACTTGACTGACAATGAGATCGCCCTACTTATGCCAGGAGACCAAGGTGGGCCTTCTTTTTGTTGTTCCCACCTTTTCGGTAGGCACTCTGGGCATATACCTGAAATGAAGCGATGAAGGTTTCTCCGGATATTTTTGGTAATGCTGCAATATGGATGTCCTACACGTGTCGGTTAAGTGTGTTGTCATGTGAAATGATAGAATGGTAATTTTGGGTACTTCAAACAGTTGAAGATGCTTCTTTAAAGTATTATGAAGCTTGTTGTTGTAGTGCGTTTCAACTATTTCTGTCTAACAATACGAAACGCCACATCATATAATGCAAATGAAGACTAAACGATAGAAGATGCAAATTTGCTACAGACTATTTGTCACACAATGGTGATTGGGTTTCGGGATTTTTTTTACTTCGATGTATCCAATATATGAGTTACTGATTAAATGGTGAACTTCAACATGCATTTCTTCTACCCAAAGCTTATGATCCATGAGGTGTTCTGTATAGTTATGTACTGTTGATCAACTTCGTGCAATGATGTTTGCACAGCTCAGCATTGGTTTATGAATAGCCTGATCTTGTCGACTGATTACAAGTTCTCTACTATAAAACACGTGCTCTAATCTATAGATGTTATTGTGCATCGCTCGCTTTATGTTGTGCACTGTTATAGCAATCAATTGCCTCACATTTTCCAATTGTTTACAGAAAAGTAAGAATGCCTTGAACAACTGCAGTATGCACACTGCATTTTTCAACATCTTCTATCGCTTATGGGAAAGAAATGTAACTGAAATAATAAACAAAATATATGCTCTTATCATATTTTTTCATAAACTATGGGGTTGAAAAGGACTGGTACATTTGAATCAAACGTGATTGACTTCGGAATCAGGAATCATATCAATCTGAAGTCAACGGTTATTAGTGATTTCCGTATATATTAAAGTGGGTAACTGTGATCATTTCGTGTTTAAATGTTTGCCTATTTCGCTGTTGAAGTACAGTAATAAACCTAGGTGATTGTGGTGAAGTATGTACTTCTTGTAAGCAAAAGAAAAAACATGTTAATAGTTCACCATTTTTCTATCGAACTTCAAAAGTGGTATCATTGGTATCTAATCTGGTATGTATTTCGACCTCACATGAAATGCAGATGGTATTTTAGCATTCAGCAAGTAGTAACTACCGAAGATCAGTTAGTTATGAACAGGTTCTGAAAATCGCTATAAAACCACATATAATTAATTTTGGTTTTATGCAGGTTCTGAGGAATTGCCGTGCCTATTTGGTTTCAACCCAGTCTTGAAATCAAACTTTGGATTAGTTATCATGAACCATAGCAAAAACCAACTTTGCCCAATAATACTTTGACTCACAACCGTGTACTGTCCGCTAATGACGAAATAATCGCATAATTCATCGAAAACGTGACTAGCCGGTCCAGTGTGCTGGGACTGTACCAACAATTGGCGAATGATTTATCGGCTAGGAATGACATACTACTACTGGCACTACTGACACACAAACGCTAGCTGGCAATAAATTGATTGGCGAACAATCAGTGGGAAGATCTCAGTATTCTTCCTCAGATAAATGGCAATATGTAACAACAGCCTGTTCCACTCATTGTTGACATTCCTTGCTATGTCATGCCCAAGCTGCATCGCAATCCAGTGCAACTTCAAACGACGAAAAAATGCCTTTGTGCGTAGGCAAATCATAACTAACGGACGACGTGCGAGATTCTGCAGGTGCTGCTGTTTTTTTTTTGCACACACCTGCCAAACCTCGTGAGTGTAAGCATTTCGGCGAAAAAGAGCTCTAGTTTGGCGCGCCATGCCAGCTGAACTTAACTGACCGGCGGCCTGCGCGCTTACGTGCAACCAAACACGGACTCGCAGCAGCAGTCTCGTGAGCCGTGGTCGGCCGGCAAGTGGTCTACGTGTTCGCATTTCGCTAGCCACTGGCTCAATTCACATCACAGCACAGCAGCCAACGCTTGCCAATTTCCGAATGGCGATTTAATAAATGGTTCCATTTGTGTATAGCAGCAGCACACTTGTGATCGTATGCAAATAAAATCACATCGACTGACCACCGTTGAATGAAAGAGGAATGCGCGAGTGCGTCATAACTGCGAGTCACGAGACAACGCGCAAAGCCCTTCTGTTCGGCATCGGACACCGACATTGGACAGGGGTCTGGTTTTAGTGGGGCAAATTGTGTTATTACTGGGCATTAATAATTGTCTGGCTCTACACACTTGAGCCTGCCGTACGCCACCGCGCCCGCGCCGATACCATTCTAGGTTGATGTGAAACCTAGATTGAACCAATTGTAAAAGTCGAGCGCAAAATTATTGGTCTGGTGTGATAAACACCAGTAAAATGGTATTCACCCCAGCTAAACATGCATCGATAATAATTTAATTGATGGATTGAAATGAACAGAATGCTCGAAAGAATAAGATTATCGTTCGTTGCACTTTAAGTTCCTGCAGCAATAGAGAAGACTTGAACCATTATTAAATACAGGCCACTTGATTGAAGTTTGCAATCAGCGTCACACTCTATCAATCAGCATGCCTTCGAGAAATTGTCCTTACAAATTTTCCTCACTTCTTTCCGCAGTATCAAATATACTTTCATTTGTCTCAGCGAAAACCATCGCATTTCATTTACAAATCTTTTAAAGAACCCGAAAACAGAAAGCTTCGGAATGCGAAAGCATGCTTGAAACAAAAAAAAAAACAGCATTCTTGTAATGAAGTTGAGATTGCTTGGTTGGCAACTCTATCAAAATTTCAGACATTTCTTGAAAAGTTGCTATTCCATCACGCGGAATCCCTCGCCACCATGCACCGCGATGCGAGTGATCCTCTCCTCCGGAGATCGAGGCATTGCAAGAAATTAAACGAAAAATCAGTTAGCTAAATTACATACTTCCGTAGTAGCACATAAGACTTAAGGCAGGGCGCGACAATGAAAAAAAAAAGACGAACGTGGTTGCAAATGGATGGAACCGGTTACTGCTGCTGCTGCTGATGATGATGATGATGATGATGCGTCTGCGAGTCACCGTTGTACCCAAAATGCACTTTTTACGGCTTTCATCCGCAACTTTTACGAATCATGAATTGGGGAATGAGGGGAGAATAACATACCTAGTGGTGGAACAGAAATTGAAGGGACATGATTGAGTGGTGTGAACGCGCTAATGGGTTCGTATAAGGCGGTGTTGAATGCAGTTTGTCTGTGATGAAATCTTCGTAGGATATGGGTTTGTCGACGAAGTACGTATGAGATATTGGGATCAATTTGAAGTTATAACAAAATTGTATGTTTTCCCTGAAAAAATCGTTGTTTTCTGTTTTTTTTTTGTAGTTTTTTGACCAGAATCCATATCAAATATATCAAAATCATAAAAGGTATCATCAGAAGGCCGGCTCCAGAGGCACGTTATCCTCCATTTGGGACATATGTGCCATCGCCAAAATAATAGCCTATTTCATCATCTACCTGAGGGAAAAGGAAGGAAATAAGGATAGGGATGGGGATAAGGACAGGTAGGGAAATAGGAAAAATACCCTGGAAGAGGGTACTAACGCATAAGCGCACCACAATGGGTTCAAACAGCGCCCTGAAAAGGGCACTGTAATAACGCATAAAACGAAAGAGAGCCTATAGCTCTACCACAGCGGGTTAAGAACAACAGAATATCCTGAATATTCAGGTCTCTGAAGTCAGTTTCACTTAATAAGTGTTCACCGAATACTCGGAAACGCAGTTGCGCAAAAACTGGACAGTTACATATCATATGATACGAAGTTCCATAATCGGATTCACAGCTATCACATGCAAATGAATCAGCTTGCTGAATATTCGCCATGTGATAGCTGAGTCGGCCAGTGGCCAGTCAATGCTTTTACCAGAATGCTACAATTCTGCTTTAACAGATTTGTAAGATACTTCGCCACCCTTGGAGATGGCTCAATACAATACAATTTGGTTCAGGGAAATGACTCCAAACTATTCCAGTATTGTCTGTGTTGAGTAACAGCCCAGGTGTGAATCTGCAGCTTTACCCAACACTTCGATATCGGAATAGCTGGCTCAGGGCCAATGAAGTCATGTGATGCTCCAGTGCGAGCTAACTCATCAGCCAATTCATTTCCAGTAATGGAAGAATGGCCAGGTACCCATACAAGGTGAACAGCGTTTGCTGAATTCAGCTCCTCGATTTGAGTTCGACAAGCGATAACTATCTTCGACCTTGAGTTGGCCGAAGCAAGTGCTTTAATAGCAGCCTGGCTATCTGAACATTATGAATATTACTTTGCCCATTACGTGCTGCTGAAGTGCTGATTGCACTCCGCACATAAGAGCAAATATTTCGGCCTGAAAAATGGTGCAGTGTCTACCAAGTGAGTGAGACTGATACAGCCTTAGCTCACGAGAATATACACCAGCACCTGCTCGACCTTCGAGAAGGGAGCCATCAGTGTAACATACACCCTTAAATGAAACAACACAGCATACGAGTAACTTTCACGCAGCGACCGAAAAGACAAAAGAATTTTCACGCAGATTTGTGTAACATCGGATCAGCACATTTTTTGTGTTGATCCAGTGTTACACAAATCTGCGTGGAAATTTTTTTGTCTTTTCGGTCGCTGCGTGAAAGTTATTCGTTGCGCTGTGTACATCGAGTTCTGCGTGTACGATGCCGTCTGAAATACTTCTCTCCAGATAACCAGATGTCCACTTTTCCTGGGAAGGGTATTTCGTGGAAAATGTCCTATATGGGAAATTACAAGCAATTGTAAGATTACTTGGAGCAAGGACAACTTTGTCCCAATTCACCAAAAGTGGAAACAATGTGTGTTGAAGTGCGGTTCACAGGAGTTTCCTCTAGTAGACCGAGTACCCGTAGACGGCAAGTGCAAGAAAGTGCTTCTTATTTGAGATGAATGTGTAGTGGAGCAACGTCAAAGAGAACTTCGAGCGCTGCCGCTAATGAGTTCGTATAAGGCGGCGTTGAATGCAGTTTGTCTGTGATGGAATCTTCGTAGGATATGGATTTGTCGACGAAGTACGTATGAGATATTGGGATTAATTTGAAGTTATAACAAAATTGTATGTTTTTCCTGAAAAAATCGTTTTCTGTTTTTTTTTTGTAGTTTTTTGACCAGAATCCATATCAAATATTTCAAAATCATAAAAGGTATGGAATATTGACATCAATTTAAAGTTATAACAACATTGTGTGTTTTCCTGAAAAAACGTAGTTTCATAATTTTTTGTTTGTAGTTTTTTTGATAGGAAATTGTCAACAATGTTCTGCCAACTTTTTCCTCTTATATGCGCATTTTAAAATAAAAAAATAAAGGCGTCATCGCCACAAATTTTAAGTTGCAAAAGATGTTTTTTTTTGTGTTATGCGTAGTTTTGTGACTATATTGCAGTGATAAATCACTAAAATCACACTGCTTGCTTTATTACTCTCATGCAAGATATTTACCATCATGCATTCATATCAAGACCAACAATTGAAAAGGCCGCATCAACATTTTGTAAACAAACATGTTTCTATCGACTTGAGGCCTTTTGGATCCCCGAAGGCCCTAAATCGACAAAAACGTGTTTGTTTACGCAATGCTGATGCGGTCTTTTTAATTGTTCGTCTAGATATGATCATCGTTGGACAGGCTTGGTGGTCTAGTGGTATACCGCTTCTAATTTGTATGCAGAAGGTCCTAGGTTCAATCCCTGTCCCGTCCCTTTTCTTTTACTTTGTACCTTTCCATATACTTTCTCTCTTCTTCTTTTTCTTCTTTATGGCTCTACGTCCCCACTGGGACTTGGTCTGCCTCATTTCAACTTAGTGTTCCTTAAGCACTTCCACAGTTATTAATTGAAGGGCTTTCTTTGTCTGCCATTGCATGAATATGTATATTGTGAGGCAAGTACAATTATACACTATGCTCGGAGAGTCGTGAAAATTTCCCGACCGGAACGGGAATCGAACCGCCGTCTCCGGATTGGAAATTCATAGTCTTTATCACCAGGCTAACAGAAGATCCCACTTTCTCCCTACTCTCTAAATATACAACTCATGTATATTCACATACTAATAGCCATCGCTAGAACAAAAAAGAGTAGAAAAAGCCGTTTTCCTATTTTCAACTTTCACAGCACAATGTAAATCTATCATTAAACGCCTACGAGCAATCAGAGAAAAAAAAAACACTTATATTTCTCTTTACGCCTGGCATTCACGCACCAATCTGTGAACCTTCTGGCAATCATATCCTACCAACACACGTCGGTCCTCATGATTTTGTGCAGATGCAAAGGTATATTTGGTCTACAGTGGATACAAACATTTGCAATAATCACTTCCTTACCCTTCCCTACACTTACCTGCAACCTGACGTGGCAGGCGCCATTGTCGCCCAAAAATATAAGATCATCAACGCTCACACACTGAAGATGCCTGCTAGTCCCCGGCAGATATCTGATTGGTTCCTTGTGTAAGTGTAACTGGTTTAGTGATACTGGAGTACCATCCACGGGCGGTCAATCAAGCTCAAGCTCAAAATTCATATAATTCTCGCAATAAATTTAAAGTTTGCGTAAACATAAAACGACTTGCTCTGGGTTTTTTTAGCACTAGAAATTATAATTTCGATCAAAGAAAAAATTTAAAACATTTATACCCATCCAGAGATCTCAAAAAAATCATTGCTATTTTTTTTTTAAATCGGACTTGTAACGGCCGAGATATAAGAGCTTGCAATTAGCGTTCCAATATGTTTTCGAGGCATAAGTCTGTCGTGTATTAGTTCATAAAACCTATAATTTTGCACATTCTTTTCACTAACAGAATGTGGAATCATTTGAGCAGGGGGTCCTATTTTCGATACTTTCTGCTATACTGCTTGTAATCGCATATCAGTCGCATCTTTCATGAGTTTTCTATTCATAGGAGACAATTACAAACAGTACAAATCAATCAAGCGTAACAGCATTGTTTCAGTACATGGTGAAAATCTACGATTATCTAGTCAAGTACACAACTTTAAGTCAATGGACTGAGTTATAGCATAAAGTGCCCGAAATAGGAATCTCTGCCCAATTACTCTCTAACCATGGTAACCCCAAAAACCAATTACACCCAGAATCGCGTGATTCCTCGTCTCGCCTGACGGCTGCAGTGCACAATTTTCTGGGCAGCAGTTTTGTCTCAGTTACCTAGCTCTTGGTTTCCATTCCGGCTCCCCCCGAAATTGATTCGATACCAAAAACACGCTTCAACCGTGGCGACCAATCTGCTGCTGCTGCTGGCTGTGGGGTATTCAATTTCGGTGGTTGCGTGTGACAAGCTGGCATCGTCGAGACATCAAACTGAATTGAATTTTACAAAACCGTACCTGTCTGATGTCGCTGCGTGGCACCAACTTTTTAAAGTATCGTCTGAGTTAGTTTGACGTAAGTCCAAGCAATCTTCTCTCTGAATGTTTGCCTTCAGAATCAAATTTCACACCAGAACTTTACCCACCGTGGATTGGTAGTTTAAGTAGCAGCAGGTGGGTCGCCCAGGTTTGAGATGATCTCTTCAGATTGAGACGCGATGGTGATTAGCTGAGATTTGTGGGACTCCTCACACTCGCGGCAGACACTACCTTTGTCAAACAACACTAGCTAGTTTCCTTCAGATGCGGAAGATTCGGTAGCTGCCACGATCTATAATTAGCACACAACCTATCAAGGAAAAGCCAAACGACGCGATGGCGGTGTGGTGGGTGGCAGCCAATGTCTCATTGTGTCGCATATCGCGTGTCTGAAATCGGTATTGGTTCGTGTTGTTTGTGATTTGCTTCTCGATTCGAGTGGAATATGGCTTCGTTACGAAAGGAATGTGTCTGAGGAAATTTTGAAGCTACAAAATACTATTTCGAGTGATGAACTTCTACTAGCGTGGGTCAATTCCCATTGCGGAGGTACACCTGCTCTGCTACGAATGCAATTTTAATTAGCGGTCGAGGTCGTTGGAGCTCAGGAGGGCTGTTGACTTGGGATAACGTCCCCATGAGATATACTAAAGCACATCGTCATCGTTTCATGATTTATAACAAATTTGATTAGCCGGCTGTCGAATCCATCATGCTTAACCACCATCGCCAACATCTAGATGTAACATCTGCTGCTGCTGGTACTGCAGCCAGGGCTGTCAATTACCAATCTTTAGAGAAGAGTTGGATGGTATTGAGGTGATGGGCAAAAATGCCACAAACATTGATGCTACTCTTGCCAGCTGCCATTCATGAATAATTTTATGAAGTCAGTTGATGGAAGGGTTTGGTAAGTGAACGTTTCATTTCAACAGCGTATTTTGTATCAAATTGGACTAGTACACAAGCATTATGGCGTCAAAACGTGTAGTTCCATAAATGTAATAGTTAACCTTTAACTTAGTGTACAAAGTAAAAATAAAAACAAAACGACCTAAAGGCTTGCTTGTAAGCACAAGAAGATTCCCAACAAACAAAACGCGTAGATTTTTTGAACCAAGAATGCACATAAATCAACCGAACGTAATTGCAAGAACAAATTGAAATAAAACACTTCCACCAAAACAACTGATTACGGGAGTAGGAGGTGTTAATGGTGCTGGTACATCAGGGTTTGTTTAGTAGGCCAATGGTAGAGATGCTTGATTCCTTTCAAGGTTCTCTTTTATGCACCACCACCAAGTAAACGAACAAAAGTCGTTTACGGGTCATATTTATGCGCGCCCATTAAAGCACACTTAGAGCTTTCTCCGGTGTGGTGTGTCAATAAATCGTGCAATATTGTTTTGTGTGTATGGCACCTAAAGCAGGATAGCCTACCGTCAGGAATGCTGTCGCCGCGCCGCCCTGTGGGACAGATTGTCGTTCATACCTACATAAACTCTTGGAAAGTAATTTTGATTCAGTAACGATCCATTAAATAACAGGTTCCTGTACCAAGCAATCAATGCTGCCACGTGATGGATGTTCGTTAATGGATTATGACGTTTCAAGTTCTGAATGGCTTTGTTTACATCTTTTTCTTCGGTACCCTTCCTACAACCAGGCCCGGATTTAAGGGGGGCAAAGGGGGCAAGTGCCCCGCCTAAATAATGGTTTAACATATCTATATTAGGGTGGCCCACACTTGTATGAAAAACAAAAATTTCGAAAAATGCCAAGTCTTACCTCCTAAATCAGTTGTTTTGAACTCCCAGAAGCTACGTTCAAAATTTGAGCAAAATCGGTAGAGCCTAAGGGGGCGCTCAAAACGCTTAAAGTTTGTATGGGAAAACCTGGCCAAATGTATGCAGAAATTTTAAGTTTTCGAATGTTGCCGCTAGGTGGCGCTGTATGCGTTCAATAAAGAAACCCTTTGGCATTATTTTAGGTGACTATATGCCAAACAACTTTGTCGAAGACCGCAAAGTGATCCAACGTCTGTGAAAAAAAATATACCCTAGGCAAAGTGAGGCAAATAATTGAGATTTCATTATTGATATTATTCCTTTACACATGTACTGGAAAAATATTAATAATGTTTAACCTCACCTTACCTAGGGTATAACTTTTTTCACAAACGTTGGATCACTTTGCGGTCTTCGATAAAGTTGTTTGGCATATAGTCACCTACAATAATACCAAAGGGTTTGATTATTGAACACTTACAGCGCCACCTAGCGATAAAATTCGAAAACTTAAAATTTCTGCATACATTTGGCCAAGTTTTCCCATACAAACTCCAAGCGTTTTGAGCGCCCCCTTAGGCTCAACCGATTTTGTTCAAATTTTCAACGTAGCTTCTGTGAGTCCAAAACAACTGATTTAGGAGGTAAGACTTGGCATTTTTCGAAATTTTTGTTTTTCATATAAGTGTGGGCCACCTTAATCTATATTTTGAGTTTTACCAACATTTTTGAGATATATTGTTACCGTTGCCTTCAAGAGTTCTATCTTTGTTCAATTTGAATCTTGAAATACTCATAGAATTCTAGAAACCCAAGTAAAGTTGTTCCATGTTCCATTATTTCAGATCTAGAACTGAAAGCAAAGGTTTAAAACTTGAATAAATGTTATGAATTTGGATGAAATTTTAAAATACATGTACTAACTGAACAAAATGCCATTTACACAATAAAACTGAAGGTACCAGCAGCATCTTGGCAGTTTAGCCATAAATCAAAATGAATGTTCGAATCGTTTTCCATCTGTCGGAAATTTTGGGGATGGCACTGCAAAACGTTAACTTTTTATGGACATCAGAAGCCATATTCAGAAGACATATTCGGCCTGAACATTTAAAAGAAACAAATGTACTGTATAAAAAATAATAACAAACAAATATGAAATATTTTTTTTAATAAACAAACAATTGAATGAATGAGGTTTGTTCTAATCCGCCAAAAAAGAAAAAAAAAACAGTAAAAATTTCAAAAATAGGAAAATTTGGTTTTGGGGGCCCATTTGATAGGGTTTGCCCCGGGCCCCCCGAAGTCTAAATCCGGCACTGCCTACAACCGTACTTTTTTAAAGATACAATTCGAAGTTTATCCAATATATTGTATTTTCCATGCACATACTTTCATCCTTTAAATATTTGTCCCACATCCTCGTGATTATACCACACTACTGACTTAAGTTAAGGCAATTGACTACATAACATACAAAGACAATGCTGGAAATGTTCTTAAAAGTTCTCGAAAAGGATCTTAAAATGTAAGATTCCAGAATAGCAAACTGTTGGTAAATTATGGGATATCTACCCCTGTCAAGTACCTTGACGTCCTTGACGAAATTTTGAATCAAATTTTCTAAATGCACGAGCTGAAAGTTCCTGCAAAATACGATTCAAATGGCCATAAAATGAATTTAGCTGGCCAAACTTCATCACTGCAATCTTTCTGCAGCTCATCATTAAATTTACGTCTCGTTTGATTTCGCAAGATGCTTAAAATTTTCTATAGCCCATTCTCTTATGCAGGTCACGCCGACTTAAGAAATACTCTCACCATCGTACCAATAGCTTGTCCTACGCTTCAGCAAAAGCGACCAGTAAATTTTTTATAGGTTTCTGTTCTTTGCACAGAGCTGTTTCACCATCGTCCCTTTCGGCAATCATTTGAGAGAAAATATTTCCGACGTCAACGCTGCTGGGTGACCGGTTTTAACAATGTTCCCTCTAGGGATCGTTTGGCTTCGTTACCTCATTCCACTGTATTTCTATACTTTATAGGGAAACTGTTTTCTAGATTTGCAAAATTTAAAACTGTTTTAGTCAAGTAAAACTTTTACCAACTTCAAAAACCGAAACAACACCAAACTTTAAGTTAAAAACACCAGGCAAGCATAGCCCGAATCCGCAACCAGCAAGCATTCAATGAACCAGAAACCAGACCCAGAGTAAAAGCGAAACTATACTGATGTTAGGCTAAGGCTGCGAAAGCAGCTACCTAGAAGCTCTCCCCCACGAGCTAGTTTGTACGCATAGTGGCAGAGCAGCCAGTCAGTCAGCCTTGGACGAGAGTGAAAATGCGAATGAAAACGAAACCGTGGGGGAAAAATTACGAGGAAAATCCCCGGGTCCAACCAGCGCGCGGTATCTTGGTTGCAGTGTATAGTGTTTTGGTTGTGACTTTGCTACAGGGCACTGGGGTGGCAGAAGAAGGCGGGAAAAGCAGCTGTGCGCCATGGAACTGGGACGGAGAGCTCCCGTGCCGCAGCAGCCAGCCGGTTCGAATCTTTGTAAGAATGGGAGCTGTCTTAGCTGGAGATGGGGCATTTTGGGAGAGCGTGGGAATGGAAAATTTGAGCTTGTGGAAATGGGAAATCGGGAGAAGAGCAAATTGTTCGAATGTGTTGGTTGGACGATACGTTGGTATTTTGTAACATGCTACATTGTAACGCGACTTCATTGCATGTTGTTGCATGTCGCACTCTTCTTTTTTGATGAGAATGCTTCACTCAAAATAAAAACATTCTATGCACAACATTACCATGGCATCTGGATTAGAATCTTAAATGATTCTCAGAAAATCTAGACTTAAAAAAGCCATCGTTGTTCTAGAAATTCTAGATAGTTTGACATGAGTTTTGAAATTAAACATTTCCATTAACTAAATCACTATATTTTTCAAAAGACTTTGTTGTCAAATTATGTTTGGAAGCTATGTAGTATTTATTAACATCATAGCTTATTAAAACATGTACAAATGTACATATATCTTTTGTATCCTTTCTCACATTTTTTATTTATTAATGACACTTTGCTCTATAAAATGCATTCGTGTCAGCTTCACAAATATTCCTACAAATAATTATTTCTTTGGAAGGCGTTTCGTCTTAATAATTATTGTGTATTTCATAACCAGCCCATTAACGTAGCATGTCGACCTGCCTAACAATCACGCAACGTTCGTCGAATCTATTGAAACCAAAAACTCCCTTCTCACTACACGAATCATTCGCAAATTCGTATATCTACCTACCATATCAGCAATCTGTCCACACTAGCCTAGTTCGCAAATCGTTTCAAGCCGTTCCAAGCAACGCATACAATCGTACGAACGCAATGCAAACAGCAAAACTGAAAAAAAAAATCCATTCCGGTGTACGATTTCCGAACACCGACACCAAGTTGTGTACTTACAGGCAGTGAAATACGGAGATCGACCAGGCGCACGAGAGCGCGAGGGTATCCAATTTCGCCAACATGATGCAATTATCCGCGTGGCGAAACCCTCACTGTTGTGGTCCTAGTTTTACCCACAGCGCAGCGACTGGAAGACACGCCATGGTGTAGAATTCCCCTGTATATCTACGATCGGGCGAAGACAAGCGACAAAACCCCATCCGATCTCCACTGGATGGACGGACTCTGCTGGACATGCTGGACCGGTGCACACTGGATCAACTGTCGGCCAAAAGTTTATGGTTTAAATAATTTCAAGTCTACACTTGAAACTTTCTAATATTTTCAAAATTTCCAATAAAATGTTTTATTAAATTCGGTCAAAATTATGGCAAACTCTCATGCTTATACTCATGCCATGTCACTATTTCTCGATTTTCTGACTTTGGATATATTTGACTCATCAACGTATTTGATTACATGTAGCGTGAACACTTAATTTGCAATTACCCCTGAAAGGGGTCCTAGAGGTTTTATTTTATTTTTCGATTACTAGCATGTAGGTACTAGAACATTCTGGCACAGTGTGCCATTTGATGGACAATCTGAGTTATAAATGAGCGCAAAAAAAAGTGTTCTTGTGAGATTCGAACACACGACTCAGTATTCCCTTTCCCGGCGCCCCAACTAATTGAGCCGCAAGTGTGACAGTAAGATCCTGGGGTTATTTGTAACAATTAACGGGTATTTTGAGAGATAGGTCTATTTTTATGATTCTACATGACTATTTTCCCCAAAACCGTGAATGTTGATATTTTGCTGTTTACAATTTTGATAAAATCAAATATATGTACAGGGAGTAATTACTAACACTGTATGTGATTATTATTTCTTAAAATTTTGACCACGTCTGGACTATATCTCGCCAAAGTTGCTCTGAGCCGGTGCCAATCAGCAACAGCAGACAGCAACCCGGCGACTAGTGAGAGTGTACCAGAAAAAAACGAACCATTTATGTGCATATAAAATGACGAACTGACCGCAAACCGAAGGAAATCTATCCACCTATGGCATAGCCGGCGCCGGATTTGCAAATTCCGTAACCACCGCATGCGGGTGATTCATGGGCGGCAAACGTAATTTACGCCCAATAAACTGGAATTGCTGCGTCATGATCCGCCATCCACCGGTTACGTGCGGTGTTTTGGTCGGGATAGGGTTACTAGTGGATGGAGGCATGCATCTGTCGAACGGCTGACTGAATCATAACAACCATTTGGAAGCGATGTCCAAATAGTTTCAATAGCCGATTTGGCTGATACTTTGACAGGATTTCTGATACAGCCTGGCTTTTGACACATTGTTTGGCATACCTATATTTTTGGGATACAATAATAAAACGATTTGACTTAAATTTGACGATACTTAGATTGTTACCGAAACTTCCAAATTTACGTAGGACTGGAAAAATAATAATTTGAAGATCTGGGAAATTTAAAGCAATTCAAATATGTATTATTTAATGAAATTTTTTTTCCTACTTTCTATCATATTATACACAATTTCCAAATATTTTTACAATGGACAATAATAGTTGCAAGTTCGAACTGACCTAAGAGCAATTGCAGCTGAAGATGTTCCTATGAAATTGTAAGCATCAGCTGGCAACCCTATTTTGTACCTTCAACTTTCGCGTGAGGTCCCACACCGAACCGGTCCTGCATTGGGGAACCACCCCATACGTCTCGTTCGACAATCTCTTAATTCACTGGCACAGCATTTCTTCGACCGCAACGCATCGCTTTAACATCTTTTCCAGTATAAGATTCGCCCAAGTTTCAACCAACAAAACCTCCGCTGATTGTTGCATTGATATGTAACCCCACCGCCACCGCAGCACGCACATGGCCCCACCAACCAACTTGTCTACTTTCCTTCTGTTGTAAAATTCGCATGAAATGCTGAAATTCCTCCACTGAATCACACACCCGACCGACCCGGCATTCGTGTGGCAGCAACGCAACCCCCACAACTGTCCACCGAGGTTCTTTCTACCACACATCCACGAAGAAGAGACGCAACGGCAATTTCGCTCCTCAGTCGGTAGTGTTGGTTGGTAACCAAACTCATTCTCTCGAATCTCTTTTCTCTGGATTCAAAACAAACACAAAAAAAAGTGTTCCGAAAATGGGAAAAGGATGAATGAGGACCAGCTGACGACGCGACTTGAAGCTACTGTTTCAAATGTGTATGGCTCGCTGCTACCAGCTGGGCGGTGCGTGGGGTGGCAGGGAAAACTCGTTTATGTTTGGTAACGAATACACAGTACGGAAGGATGTGTTTGCTCGGCGGAGAAAGATAGAAAATGCGATCGAGTGTGTGGCGCAACATTGATTGATAATTCTGTTGTTGGTACGATGCGACATATTTCCTAGTGAGATGTTTCCGCTCACGGTTGGAGATATTCATATTTCATTTTTGTGTGAATGTGACACTCCGTTTTGTATGAATGCTTCAATGGTTTGGTGAATTGGTGTTTTCCATTCCCTTTTGAACTATGACTACGGAAAGGTTCCAACTCACCAAAGAGGCAATTCGTCTGCAGTATTGGTGTTATCAATTTGCCGATTTCTGAAAGAGGTTTAAATATTGGAAATTGAACTAAAAATATCATTTGACAATCCTGATTCTGGCATTTTCAAATGGTTGTTTTTATGCTTCCAAATCCGACGTGATGCTGGGATCGAGATTTTTTATCTCTAAATTAGTTTATTTTGGTACTTACGGTTTTACTTCTCTTCTGTAGAAAGAACGTAGATTTTAAATGTTTACCAGGCCGGCTTGGTTAGATTTCAGATGGTCTTAGGTTCACTTCCTGGTTCATACATTTCAACCTACTTTGTCATTTTATATGCTCTCTTCTTCTTTTTAATATACAGAGGGTGGCCAAAATGTTTTTAGATAGGCACCTTTTTTCTCTGAGAAAAAAAAGTTCAATAAGCTGTACCTTGCCATAGAGTACATTAAAAATTCTAAAATTTTGGCTATAAAGTGTAATTTTCCAATTGTTGCACGGCTAAAAACTCGCCTATTGTTGCACACTCCATGTTATTCTTATGGGGTGTGCAACAATTGGCGAATTTTTAGCCGTGCAACAATTGGAAAATTACCCTATATGTCATCCTATCATTTGAGCATCATTGGTACAAATTTGTGTTCGATTAGTTAATCTTTCGCGTTCTCGTAAAACATTATTTTTATGACATCTAAGTATTGAACTATCATATCTCGGAAACCAATTAATCGATTCGAATTAAATTTTAATCGTTTATCATGATTATTATTTTCAAAAGTTCTTAAAAATATGCACTTTTTGAAAAGTTGAAAATAGTTATAATTGACACATTCCTATAGAAAAATGTTAATTTTTACATCAATGTTGATGCATTTTAGTTTATAACTAGCTGTACCCGGCAGTTACATGTTTCTGTGGATTTTGGACCGATGACAATTTAAGGACACAAGAGATGAACACAAGTAGAAAACGATTAGCGAAATCAAGAAAACAATTTGACACAGGAAAAAAACAACATACGACAACTGACTTAACGAGGAGAAAAACATATTTAACCATACCACAAAATCAAACAAGGAGACAAACACAAACCGTGTGACCATAACACTACATAGGAAAATCCTGACTGACTGACCAATTGAAAACTTTCCAATCTTCTACCGTAACTTTCTGAGTCAGTTGCAACAGTGTCTTAATGGATATCATTTTCCGCGTACGGCTGGCAAACTGCTTCTGAAAGATTACGTACTCTTTTCTATCTTCGGGTCTAGTGTAGAGGTTTCAACTCTATTCAGAGTGCAGCTAGAAACCTAGCAAAAAAAAAAAAAAAAAACTAGCTGTACCCGGCAAACGTTGTCTTGCCTACTGCGTTTTTTGACGTTTCAAGTTTCTATCCAAGACCAAGTCCCCGGTCACAAAATGCATGGAAAATCGATTTTCAAAAACTCAATTTTTTCCTTTTTTTTTTTGCCTCATAAACCTTCCATGGGTGAAAACTAACAGAACAAAATGAAGTTGAGCCAAATCCGACGTTCCGTTCGCGAGTTATGAGCGGTCTTACGTATGCCGCTGCAAAAAGATTTAATTAATTCCCATTTGGAGTAAAGGAAGAACACATTTAGTATTTTGTGTGTGGTGTTGTAAATTTGACTTACGGTGTTGGGGGTGAAAATGGGTCAAAAATGCATACTTTCTCATTCATCGTTGAATAACTTTTGCTTCTTTGCAGGAAAAAGTCCTTTGATCTGAATGTGACCTATGCTAAGGGGCTGTTCATAAACCACGTAGACTTTTTAGGGCGATTGGGGGGGGGGGTGTTTCTAGCCAAAGTCTACGCTCCATACAAATTATATTTTTTTTTGTATGGACAAAAGTCTGCGAGGGGAGAGGGGGGGTTTGAGATGGTCAAATTTTGGTCTACGTGGTTTATGAACGGTCCCTAATGCATGCACAAATGATGAAAAAATATTTTGAATTCGTCAATTTTCCTTAAAACTACTAGTGTATGAAAATTGGCCCATTCTCACCCCCTTTGAGATTAATAAAGTTCTGGTCAAGGTTGATACTTTATCAATAATATATTATGAGATGGCTATGAGTTTGAGAACCTAAAAAGTTAAAAACCACCTAAAAGCAGTGGTGGAAAGCATCATGCGCTTGACGTGTTTTTCGGTTCGCATCAAACACAATCTTTGCTCACGCGCTCGCGAACCCAAAAAGAGAGAACGGTTCAAGATTTCCCGGATCGACGAACCAACACAAAACAAATGTCGAACGAGCAGAATCGCAGTTGGTTCGCCAGAAGGATCACAATGTAGAACACTTGGTTTGTTGCCATTTTTTGTACACTTAAAGGTAATTAGTTGGGTGTTTTTTTATTATACTGGTCAGGTACCATTCCAATAAATGATATCGACGAAAAAGTTTTTCAACATTTGATTTCATTACAGAAATATCGACCGCGAACCTCTAAAATAAAAAAGCATCGCGCTTGCAAAAGATGCGATGCACTCGTTGGCGTTCGTGTCGTACGATCGTGAGCCACAGACATACGAACACCAAAGGCTTGCGATGCGATGGCATTTTTTTGTTGCGCGTAAGCACACGTTCGCGATCAATTTCCGCCACTGCCTAAAAGTGAGATATTTCGTGGAGCCTTAAAAGTGGCATTTTAAAAAACCTTATTTTCTATCTTTTTTCGAAGATTTATCAAAAATGAACTAATTTTTCTAGAAACCTATTTAAAAAAAAACGGCTGGCGTTTCTACGAGGAATACACCATAAAATTTTTGATTCGATATTCGCAATATTTGATTAGATATTTTAGATAATGTTTTGTCCCAATCTTGCCCCTCTGACCCATTGTCACCGCCAACGACGGTATTTTTCTTTACATGGGTGAAAACGTCAAACCGTTATAACTTTACTCGTCGTGAGAAAGTATTACATGTTATAACTTTATTTCAAGTATCATTATATTGTTAATAAATGCTCAATATTTCATGAAATTCGATTCACTGGTTTCGTAGATATGACCGTTCAAAAAAAAATGTCTAAAAATAGAGTTTACAAGAACGGCTCTAGCTTCGCGAACCAGATTCACCAATCCAGCACAATATGATGCACATGTAAAAGGTTGACAAAACAGTCAAAATTTGAGAATTTCGGATGCACTCTATGAAAATTTATAGCTTGTTGAAGTTTTTTGTGAGAGGAAAAAAAACTGCCTATCTCAAACATTTCGACCACCCCTTGCAAGTAACTCCTCATGAATATACACTTGTCCACAGCCATCACTAGAACTAAAAATGGTTAATATTTTTTTTTCTCTCAGCTTCGCAGTGCAGAATACAGTATTTTGATACTATTTTGATAGTATTTCCATGTATTGACATTCTATAATCTGCATCTTAAAATCTCATTCTATGTAGATGGTTGCCTTTACCTTTAATCTGCATACATTTTACCTTTCCATATGTCGATATCTTTTTATCTCGATGCGATCTCGTTCAACTTTGTTCTAAGTTTTTTTTATGTCTTTTATGACTTTCAGAGGTCACTAGACTACGCTTCCTACATCAGTTTACTTACGGACTTTCTTAGTAACGGAGGCCTTCACAATTCAGTTTTCATGAAGTATTGATCTTCGTCGTGTTCTCTACCTAATGCTATCTTAATTGTCTCTTCAAACACGAAATGCGGAGAGTCAACTATAAATATTTATACAAACTTACGTTTGCAAATCGACAAGTCTGTACCTCATCAACCATCCTTGTCATCTTCCACAGTAATCGATCTATTTCCTTACGCCTTTTAATAAACAATCTACAACATTTTGCGCAACGATTCGCTCAAACTCTAAAATCCGGCAGGGCATCCTGCGAAAGCTTAGGAGCAGTTTCTGGCAGAGTTCTTCAAAGCATTTACGCTTCTAATTTGAACCCTTGTATGAATTCTTAAGGGTTTCAGCGGTTTTTGTGAGAACTTATTGTATTTATAGTTCAGCTTCTGCAAAACTCCATGAAGACGGTCCCTGGAATAACTGGTCCTGGTGCTCCCACAGTTCTGTGAGAATTTGTAGCCAATATAACTGTAGCCAATATTATAAATAACCCTAATGAATTTCTGCTGCATCAATGGGAACATATTTGTGAGCAATTCATGGAGGACTTCTGATGCAGGCATGCTTAGTAGAAGAAGTTTTGAAATTTTTATTGCCAGACAAACAGAACAGACAGAAGGGCAGGACAAATTTACCGAGAAATGTCTTACAGATTTCTTTCCAGAATTTCTAGTTTTTCAAGAAGGTGGTCTAAGAGATCTCAAAACTGAATTTTAGGGAAAAATCCGAAGAAAGAGAGAGGCAGAATTCCAAAGGAAAAAAGAAGAATTTAGATGAAAATCATAGGTTAAATTTTTCAGGAAATAAGAAACTTCTAATAGATTTACTGTGTATATTCTTCTTTTTCTTCTTTATGGCTCGACGTTCGCATTGGAATTTGGCCTGCCTCTCTTCAACTTAGTGTTCTTTTGAGCACTTCCACAGTTATTAATTGAAGGGCTTCCTTTGCCTGCCATTGCATGAATTTGTACATTGTGTGGCAAGTACAATGATACACTATGCCCAGGGAGTCGAGAAAATTTTCCCGGCCGGAACAGGAATCGAACCCGCTGTCTTCGGATTGGCGATCCATAGCCTTAACCACTAGACTAACTGGAGACCCCGTGTATATTCTTCCATCTCGTTTAAAAACAGGAACCATCAAAGAATTGTGGTAATTTTTTGGTAGGCTTTTTTTAAGAATTGCTTTTCGGAATAAATCCCTGGAAGAATATCTTGCCGTGTCTCTGAGTTCTAGCGGAATTTAAAGTTTTAAGAGAATTATTTTTTTAAGAGGAATTGTATATGCAACTTTTTTAGAACTTATGGCTGAGCTCAAGGAATATATAAGATTTAACTATTCAACTCACGGAAATCTTAAATATGTCCTATCGTAAAACCTTTCCTAATACAACCCGAGCAGGAGAAAATAGTTGAAGAATACCAAACCCAGGTATGGAAAACGGAATACCTACAACCTGAATGAGGTATTAATAAACCCTGCATAAGAAGTAAAATACGTAAAATAATAACTGGTGTGTATTCTGTGCATAACAAGTGAATAATAACATCAGGTATGGCAAAAGCCTAAATAATAATCGAAGATTTTTCCATTGGCGATTTGTTGTTGCATGAAGAAGAAGAAGGAGAACGATGGTGTTTTGAAAAAATCCTATCCCTACAACACAGGGGAAGTTTTTAAAATGCCTCCATAAAATCTAAAACAAAATCTAATTAAAAACGGTTTGATGTACGGTGTTAGACTTTGGACGGACTACATATTGAACGTATAAATTTAAATTTAACATTTTTTTGTTGATAAGGTACTTAATTTGTAGTCCGTTCAAAGTCTAACACCGTACATCAAACCGTTTTTAATTAGATTTTGTTTTAGATTTTATAGAGGCATTTTAAAAACTTCCCCTGTGTTGTAGGGATAGGATTTTTTCAAAACACCATCGTTCTTATTCTTCTTCTTCATGCAACAACAAATCACCAATACAAATAGCGAGTTTTCCATAATTTAATAATACCTTATGTATTACTCAGCACCAAACCAACCTTTTTGAGGTATTTTATCAATACCTACCAAATACCAAAATAAGTTATTTTCAATAACTGGGTAACCAACCAATACCTCGTCTTGGTATGACTTTGATATGCTGCAGTTATGTGGTTATGTGTCAGTTATTCGTTCCTGCTCGGGAAGAAACCCCCTAGCTCCAAAGTATGTATTGGATAAGGTACTACGATACTTCGTTGAGATTTTTGAGTTTCACTGTAGCGTGTAGCTTATCTTTTGAATAAGGCTCTTGTTTTTAAATCATTTTGTATGTTGCTGAACATACTTTTTCATACTGAACAATGATTCAAAAGTATGGAAACATATTTATATCTACGTTTGGCCCAAATTTAACTAATCAATCAGAAACCGTCATTATAATCAACGCAACAAATATTTGTCTCACATGCTATGCAACACTAGCCATCACAACCGAGCGCAACTCGCGATGTAGCAGCCTCCTCAACACGGAGATTCTTGAATTATCTCTTGCTGCCTTATTCTCCCGCTCGCTCAAACCCGTATACTTTACGCGACAACGACGACGACAACCACGACGGACGACACAGCTACACCGCAATTTTCCATCACTCCCCGCGTCGTCGTCGTCGCATGGTTCGAAAAGTAAGCAGCAGCAGCAGTAGCCGGACGACGGGGCAGCACCAGCACAAACAGCCATCAGCAGCAGCAGCAGTACGCTTCGCTGGCGAAAAACTCAGTTTCAATCGCGACGTCGTAGCCAAAGCAAGCAACATTACATTACTCCTCCTTGGAGAGTGAGTGGGACCGCCGCTACCCCATAGTCAGTGTTGATCCACAATCCATCAAGAACCGAACCGCAGAAAAGTACCTCCTATATATTGGCAGGACCGAGCGCCATCAACGCCATCGTTCATTTGGTAACGATCAGAACTGAATCTATCGCCACTCTGTCCTTACATCCTATCTTATCTACGCTCCGTTCTTGTTCTTCTGTTTTTTTTTTCGGTCTTACGCGCGTGCAAATATTCGCGTTTCTGTTCGATTCTCCTATATCCTTCGCTTCTGACTCGCGTTTTCATTACTTCGCTTTGCATTAAGTTCGCTTCGTGGCGGATTCTGGCGAGTGGGAGGACCTGCAGAACTTCAGTTTGGTCTCCCCAGGAACGTCTGCCGTAGTCGTCGCTGAGAACAAAAAAATAGTCAACTCTCGCGACACTACTACCACATGAACTCGTGAAAAGCGTCTCGAAGAAGATGTTGAAGTGATCAACGAAAAAAAAACTTGTATTGCCGTCAATCTGCCCAAATCGAACTCAGGGAAAGCGAAAGACGATGGCAGTTAGTGTATAGATATAGCTGCGCTGCACTCGGGTGTGAAATCAGGAAGCAAAAAGAACACCGTGGTAGTCTTCGTCGCCTTCGTTGCCATAGCTGGCCGTGCTGAGTATCACCGATTCTGGTAGCTTCTCGGCGCGCGCGACCAGCCTGTGAGCTGTAGTAAAAAAGGTAGAAGATATTCTCCCGTACGGACAGCGAAACACAGTGCGTTTTTTTTTCTGGAGAGTGCTTGGCAGTTTGTGAAGAACGCACAGAAGATCCAACCGAACTGGAAGGCGCAGTATTAGAACAAACAGATTTAATCGTGATTATGTAAGAGATCTTAACGACGCCAAAGACGACAGTGTACAAAGGGAAGAGTGCAAAAATAACAAGAAGAAAAGCCCATCACCTGAAGGGCCTTACATAAACAGAGCGCAGTGTGTATCGAGAATCTCGTACTCCTAAGTCCATCAGTGTTTACACCGTGTGCCGGTGCAGTGCAATATATCCCGCACTAAATCCCCTCTGATTATAGACGATTTTTACATAACTCTACATCACTGCGAGAGAGACATTCTGTGCACGCGGGCAAGAAGAACGGACAAGGCACTGCAGTTGCAGGGAGTGGTGCAGCTGCCGTCATCAACGTGGTCGTCGTGCATCACTAGTGTGTGGTGTGAAGTGCAGTTCGGCAACACCTACATCTACCTCAGCTTCTATGTCGCCGTTCCTGCTCCGGAATAAACTGCAAAGCAAAAATGTAAAGTACCTACCCGCCCACCTAACCTAGGTGCCGCGAGATGTGTGTCTGCTCACATCCCCTAGGGAGGATGCAGCGCACCTCCGTGTCTCTTCTTCAGATAACACCGCGCCGCGCCTCACGTTGGCGCGACACGCGACGGAAAGTTGGCGAAGTCGGAAGAAGAGACGTTGTGCTTGTCGCTTCGCATACGCTGTGCATTTTCTTTCGTTCATCTGCTTCACTTCAGTTCCGAGCGGTTATTCGTCTTATTTGCCGCTGTCGACGATGCTGGCTGGGGCAGTCAATGGGTCTGTTGGTCGGTCGGTTAGGCGACCAACAAGATACCGTCTGACCGGGTAAGGGAAATCAAGGGAAAATGTGTAATCACGAATTGATCACTCGTCGCCCGGTTGATCCGATGTGCAGATTGCAGGCGAGTTCTACACGCTATGGACGATTGTTCGCTGGCGCTGTAGGTGCCACTATCTTATCGCACGGAGCGTAGCCCGTTCGTTGCAATCGATTCGAGCGATCGGATGATTCCAGAGTGAAAGAATGCATGTTGGCACGTTTTGTTCCTGAGATGATTGTGTGACTGGTCTGGTGGTGCCTAGTCGTCGGTGGCTGCTGTGGCACAAGCGTCCAGTCAGCGGATGAATGAGTGATTATGTTCGATGAAGATAACGTGCGATAAACCGTTGTCATGCAGGTAGAATGATTTCTTGTCGTATAGGGTGGAAATTAGGAAACTGCCATTGAATGTTTTATGATGTATCATCGGTCGGCTCGTGGTGCAATCAGTGACACTAATGAGGCAACTGATAACGCTGGGAGTTGTGTTTGGTGAGACATCGGTTATGAAATTGTACCGACAGTTCTTGACCGATTGGTGTAATGTGCATTTGTTTAATTTGGGAGATGATTGATTTTTATTATGCTAGGTAAGGATATTGCTGAAGCGTCACAGTGCATTATGTGGTTTAAATCTTTATTCAACGTTTCTATTTTATTAAAGTTTTAAGTATTGTGCTGAATGCTGTGAAATTAACGTATACTGCCATTTTTTTTTTTTTTGAGTTGCTTGCATTCAGCAATGCGAATTACTGAGTATCAGCAATTACTTGCTGACCCATCCAGCAATTTTGACAGTTGATCAGTAGCATTGTGCTGAAATTCAGCAAAAATGTAGCTGAAATTCAGTAATTTCTTTTGTTCCCCCGTAACCAATACTCCGAAATCACCTTTTGACAGCTGGGCAACTGCTTGACAGCTCCGCTCAGTACAAAATAATTGTTACTACTTTGATGGCAAATTTAATCAAAACTTGTTTTATTTATTAATATTTAAGTGTAGAATTAGCGCTAAGTTAAAATACACATAAAAAATATATTAATATTTGGATCGGATCGTAGTAGGCAGTGCGCGCGGACGTGAATCAAAATTTATCTGTCACGTTTTTTTTTCGTTCTCGTGAATTTTGTACTTTTACACAGCGAAATTTCATATCAGTTAACGCTCTGAATATCCTGGATTTGAATACCTATCTAATTTTGTTCAGCTGAGAACGCAAGGACCTTACTGGTGCATTCAGTGCGCGAATTAATTTTCGCTTTTGTGTTGGTATTTTCGGCTGGCAGTAGGATTCATTGGTTAATGAATATCGATTCGAATGAAAGTATACTCAATTGTTGTGCCAAGGAGCAAGTTATTACCCTCTTGTGGAGAAGCTGCTGCAACGCGAAAGAAACAGTGGAAGGTCAAAGGTCCAAGTGGATTCGGAATTCCGGCTTGCCATGGTGTTGCCGATGGAATGCTGGAAGTCAGAATTGACGTGTGGCCGTTGCAACATCTTTTGGCCATTCATCATTACAACCGGTGAGATCTTTCTGATTTGATTGCTTTGATTTGTTTTGAGTAACATAATTGTGAAACACATTGATAATGGATCAAAATATTTATGTGGCAACACGTGGTGGACACGCCTCGCTGGTTGTACCCCGATGCAGTGTGTTGCTCGGCCGTGGTGATGCCCACGGTTGTTGTTGTTGTTGTTTTTTAATTCATTGTAGTGTTTAAACCTTTTTTCAACTTGTCTGTAGTGATTGCTGTATTACTTTTCTGTTTCTTATAATGTGGCATATTTCATTCTGTACCATAATTGGGGAGTGGGTCATCATACTTCTTCTCGTTTCAGAGAGCGAGTAATGGCGCTTAAGCCTAGGCTTTCGAGCTTGGACGTGAGGCTCAAATTCCTATGCCCCATCCCAGGAAGAAGAGCACCGACGGAGTGACATTAACCTTCTTAGCAAAGTCACTCCCAACGAATTTAATTAACATTTATACTTCATACTATGCTGAGCGGTTGGTACGAGATGTCCCCGTTCTATAGCTTTATTGTGGCATCAATGTCCACATCAAGACGCTGCACAGTAGGCCTGGCCGCTTCAATTCTTGTACTACATCTCCGATGTGCTGCAAGCATTGATAATGACAAGAAAAATGATAGAAATAGTCGATTCTATCATTTTCCAGGATTCTTTCAATGAATGGCTGTGTATGTGTAGACTAGACTAGACTAGACATAAAAAATATATTAATATTTATTTATTTATCATTATATTTTTGTAACAAAATTATTTAAAAATTTGTCACTCGTGCCAAAAGATCTATAGCAAAACTTACCACAAGTTTGTTCTGAAATAGATAACAAAATTTTTTATAAGTTAAAAAAATAATCGATTTTCTGCTGTCATTTAAAAACTGTTCTACTCAAATTTTTTGGAGCACGATTCCGAAATCAGCACGAATTTATGCATAACAAATTTTGATAGTCGAAAGTTTTATTTTATAAACTAATATTATATTTACTTGAGCAAATTGCGTAGGATTCTTAACGCAAAAAGTAAACGGCTTTGCGTTAAAAATATAGGAGAACTAATGTATTTTCAGCAGGATTCTTCATGGAGGATTTTTTGATAACTGATGCACAAACCCGCCGATATTACCCAAAGTAACCCTAGTGACGTTACTCTTAAAATAAAACTATACGGAAAATGTTGCTATTGAACATTGTGCAAAAGAATTTATATTCATAACATTAATTTTCCATAAAACTTGATAAATTTTAAAAGTCTTTCTCTGAGAAAAGTGTTTGAATCAGTATTTTTTGCCAAATATAAAAGTCAAGCTTTTGTATGGTTACTTGGTTTGCTTGTACAAGTCATGAAGCTTAAATTTTCAAAATCAAGCTAACCTTTACATTCAAAAAAATTAAATTGGAAGTCTTCAGGCATTGGCATTTAATGCTTTTAGAGATTTTGTTTTGTATTTTTCTTTAAAATCTTTTGATATTTATTTAGTGGAACTTTCAAGTAAGTTTTGTACAATTGTGATTTTTGGTATTGAAACTCATATCTGCTGTTGGTATCTTGCTGCAAAAATCACCTCCGGTATATAGGAAAACTCCCAAGCTAGATTGATTTTGAGCGACTGGTTTCTTGATACCGCATACAAGTTAGTGTAAAAGAGTCGCAGTGCATTTTCCAAATTGGTAAGCATGTTGGTTCACGTGAAGAGGCATGTTAGCTAGATTAACATCATGGATGTGATGATCGACAATTCCTTCCAAGCATTCTAGTAGAAACGAGTTCAAACTAAATGGATCTCTTTGCTCCTCCATACGACGTACATCTTCCTTTCAGGATAAACTTTACAGTAATATCCTGCTTGGATCATTTACAAAATAGCAAAACTGCAAACAAGTAGCCTTTTTTTAATTCTTTACATATCGAAAGGATTTTTTAACCGAATGACTTCACACAAGCTGGAAATGTTGGTACAAAGTTAATTTTTCAGCCGAACTAGGATGTCTAGAACGCAAAATCTGCAAAAATTCAAATGTTCACAAACAATGTAGCGGTGGTTAGATAAAAGTGCTTCTTTCGATGGCCTATAGTAAGTAAACTAGAGCCTCTCATATAATAACCATGATGACGTGATGAGCATTAGCCTACAATTGCCAACAATCAGTGAAAAGTCTAATTTCTTGAAAAAAAAAAAAATCAGCATACTTGGTCAAATGTGATATCAATATATCTTTGCTAGGTTCTTCAGAGACCGGTGAAGCAATGATTGCGCTGTTGACAAGCACACATGTTCGAGGCATGACACGTTAGTTTGCCATCTATACGTTTGTAATACTGTGGAGGGCGCTTTGATACTCCATAGACTCTTGCCTGTTCTTAGGGTATTCGTTCAAAGTGGTTATTTGAAAAGATCACTCTTGTAAAAAAGCATTTAGTTGACGACAATGGAAGTGCTCCTGAAATACTAAGTCTAGAAACAGATCAGGCTTAGTACTAAATTTAAATGTTTTGTTTCAGTTCGAAAAAGGAAACGTTCAATTAAAATTTCCCTGAGAATTCTTCAAATACTACAGCGAAAAGGCAAAACCATACAGGCCATCAGACGGACACGATTTCGGCTCCGCGTTGTTGTAGTGCTATAAATTCTAGCGCGTTTTAGCGCAAATTAATTTCACGCCGAAGGCAGGCGTGCTTGCTGCGGTTTCGAATGCAACCGGTTCTCTACGGGCGGCTCCATTTGTAAACAAATCCAGACTAACCGGTCGAAGTCGAAACGTTCGGTCCCGTCAGTGCCGTGCCGATGGCTATGCTAAAGCGTGTGTGCGGTTGGGCTATTAATTTTTATCGGGAGTCGATACATTTTGGACCGGAATGAAAAATGCGATCGATATTTAGATGTTTGCAGTGCATGGCCCGACGCATCGGACCAATTTGTTTACGTCCAGGACGATGTACATTCCACGTGAGCGCGCTGCAATCGTTAAGTTCGCTAACCGCTAGGATGAAACTGGAAGCGAATCTGTTGACTGAACTTGAGGGCTTTTTATCGAACGTTTTTGTCCATAACGCCGCATCACTCAACTAATAGTTCTGCGCAAATTATTTATTCTGCAAACGACGACGACGTCAGTGACGACGACGACGACGACGACCTGTGAAGCTCACGCGATACCAGCGCAAATTGCTAATGGCAAGCGTGCGCGGTGAATCGTCAAAGTGACAAGACTCGTTACCCGTACCGTGGTGGTGTATCATGATTGTCGCGTAAACACTATACCAACAGAACCAACTCTACGCTGCTGGGCACTGATACTTACTGACGGACGGCATGCACTCTTGCAAAGTTGGTGCCGAGCTGTAGTTGTATGTGTTATATAATGGATTTAATTGTTTTCAATTTGTTTCATTTAGCGAGTCTACGATACCAGCGAGAGGTTCGTCGTCGCTGTCGCCGCGCCACCGTTTGAGGTTTTTGGTTAGTCCGAAAAAAAAAACGGTTGGCGAATTCCGGCTGTTGGACGATGGCTTTTGTAGACAAGATGTTTTTTCTTGGTTCTGCAAATAATAAAGCTTATTCATGGAGTTAGCAGTGTTTATGTTGAAAATGATAAACAAGGATCGCTCAAGATGTGAAATTATTAGATTGTTAGATTGTATGTTAGAAATCACCATCTAATAATTGGCAATCCACGAACTAAAGTGAACCTGTGCCGTTGTAACCCTTTTCCTTACACAGAGGCAGTATTATGTACGTTTTTATATTATATGGGTGAGTGAATTTATAATCACTATCACGCCGAGGACCTGGGACCGAATCCCACTCCCGACAAACTCACTAAATGTGAGTTCCTTCGGAAGGGAAGTAAACCGTGGGTCCCGAGATGAACTAGCCTAGGGCTAAAAATCTCGTTAATACAGAAAAAAATATAATCAATTTCTCCCTCTTTTCCGCATTGACCTGCATTCTTATTTTTATGTAGCAGGAGCCATTGCTACTTTTGTAATTCTAATTTAGACCCTCCTTTAACGCTAACAGTGTAAAGCGGTGTAAAAAATGTCACATACACTCTTTTAGGAAAACTGTACATCATAGTTATATCATATTGCAAAGCAAAAAAAAGTACATTTCTGCTCCCCACAATTTTTCGATAATGCTTCGAAGTTGATTTATCTGATACAGGTCTAACATATATGTCGGGAAAGCAATGTTGTATGAAGTTGAAATTGTGATATTTTGTCAAGCCAACTTCAATTGGAAACAAGTAAAAATTTCAGCTTTGTACATCATTCAGTTCGCCAGATAGGGTAAATGTACCAATAGTGGTGCTATTAGTAGCCCCTTCTAGTAAAAAAAAATGAATATAATTGATAGTAGCATAAAATAAAAAAATTGTAAACGTTAATAGATAGTTTTCACTTAATTAGTTAGAAAAAATGTTAAAACCATCGTTTATTTCAGTTTTTATAAGAAATCACTTGCACCAACTACACGGTTCACGGTTCCTATTATGGTGGTAAAATTTAACATTGGTTCCTATAGTGGCGCATCCCGTTGAATTTTTATGTCACCCACCACTATAGGAACACTACCACCACTATAGGTGCAAAGGAGCAAAAAAAAATAAGGATAATAATTGTTTAAATTAGGTTTTTCGATAAATCCTTAATACAAAACTGAATTGATATAAAAAATTTTACCTAATGCATCTATTGAAAATGTCATTTTCAAGTCTGGTTGAAATTGTGCTGAATTGCCACTACCTCCACTATTGGTACTACCTCCACTTAGGGAGCGTTTACCCTATATGTTTGGAATGCTTCAGAACCTGACTCCGGTTAATCGAGTCCGACCTGTACTGTGTATGTTAAAATATTAAACCTTTCAATTTAAACGTATTATAATTCGTTACCAGATTTTGATCGTCACGTTCCGGTGATTTTCTGACCGATCACCTGATGACACTGTAGTTGTTCTTTTTTATCGCGTTGATGCATTTGTCGGGATTCACCATTAACGGTCGCACTGCAGCAGCTAACAAAACCTAGCGATGATAATGATGCTGATGACATTGTCACCGTGGATTACATTTCCGCTGAGCTTAACTCACAAATTTGTACAGCAACATTGTACCAAAACGTACGAACCGGCAACTGTATATTATGCAAGAATAATTCTGCACTGCAATTTACTACCATTACCATCTCAACGACATATATTCTACTCTGTCATGATGCATAATTCAATTTACGGTAATGCTGCGACTCCGACTCGAGACGCCCAAAGGGTTCCATGTGGGAAGGCACAAAAACTACTCCCATAAGCACTCGCTAGCATCTCTCCCTCTGCAAAGACATGGCTATCCTACGCAGAACGTCTGTTGCCGGCTGGTCCCCCAACCGTACCTAATTTAATCAAAAATCTCAGAACCGAACCCATCATATGTATATGTATGCTTAACAGCAGAGCAAGAGGCATCCTCGTCCGCCGAAGACTCTCCACCATCTTCAAATGGATTCGGCGAAACATCATCATAATGTGTTGATTTTTGTTCGTTTTCGGTAGTGGTCGGTCAGGCCAAAGTGACCAAGCAACAATCTCCTGGACAACGGCATCGACCATCATCGTTGTCGTCGTTGCCGTTGTGGAATGATGACGGAGAAGAACGGCGATCAATTTAAAGTAATCGTCGTCGTCGTCACCGTCGTACATTCGTTCTGATAACTGGTTGACTTTAAACGAAACTTAACGAATGTGTGCGCAACCAGAATCGCTGCCCGTGGTATGTGAGATCGATGCATGTTAGGGTGTCCCAAAGTTGCACTGTATCATGAATCTTGAGGAGCTTTTCTCCAAGTAATTGATAAAGGTGTAGAAAACCAATTGCTTTGAAGCCAAAAAAACAACTTTCGTTCAGAGGTGCTGTCGATAAGATTGGTCAATCTCCAAGTAATTCAACTTCTTCGAAACACGGATTTCGGAAATTTGAATGAAAATAGGTTTTTAACTCTATTTGCAAGTGTGTTTCTAACATTTTATAAATGCGGCTTCCTGACAAAGGGCAATTTTGGGACACCCTAATGCGGATCTTCCCGAAATCGAGAGCCGGCTACCTTCAGATATTTGCTTGGCAGAGACGGTTTATTCATTTGTTTATTTGGCTATGTCCAATCTTGGGACGGGGTAACACGGGACGCAGTGTGTCAACTCCAGAAGTTAGTTTGAAGTTAGGAGAGCTATTTAACGTTTGAAATTAAAATGGACAGCTAGAGGAAAGTTTGGAGGTCATACGCTACAAAATACTTTATGTTTAATATTAAATAATATTATAATTGAATATTATAATATATACTTATTATTTTTTAACTTCATATAATGGTGTATAACCAATTTGATTTTAATGTTGTGCAAAAAATCAGGCGACTTAGTAACACTTTAGATGTCATTGTAGTTTACAACGCCAATACCAAATAAGGTCATACTAATACAAGTAAAATTACCTGGGTAGCCAGTAATAACTTCTCAATAAGCAAAAGAAATAACAGATTCGATGTTTACGTACAAACTATGTGTATAATACATAGAGTTACGCAAATGACAAAGTTCAAAAATATTACGTTGAAATCGTCAACTGTAAGTTTATTCTAGTTTGAAGTGCAAAACCTAGGGATGCTCAAAAACTTCGATTTCAAACGGGCATTAAAAATGGCACAACAAAGAAATTATTCCAAATTTTCAGAGATGTTTTAAAAAATCTTTGTGTATAAAATTGTAATTCATCATTGAAAACTTCAGAAATACTTTGACTGCAATGTTCCATTGTTCGGTGATCCCGATTCCAATGGTCTCATTCCCTTGCTAGTGGAGATCATTATCAGCTCATTATCTGAGGTGATCTCTCATTTACCTCAATAGAGAGAGAAACAACGTTTGATTAGTTGTTTATGTGTTTTGACAGGGATCGCGTTACCGCTTGCTATAACTATGTATGGCCATAAATATGCCCAGTCCAGCTTAGCACAGCAGAACTGACTACTGGCGCACTGCCGTTGAATCTGAATGACGCCAATCCAGTTTGAACTCGGTGGCAAGGGCAAACATTAGCACATATACAGGGTGTTAGGTTCCTGAGTGCAAACTTTTTAAAGGGTGATAGAGGACCATAAATGGTGAAAAAAATTGTTCTACGCATATGGTCAAATCTTAACCGTTACGTAGTTATTGAACTCCCCATGTTTTTGACTCTTATTGCCTTAACTGGCTATAACTTTAAAATGGTCAAACTTATCGCAGTTTTTTTACCCTTATTCGAAAGATTATTGAATTTTCTATCAAATGGCATCTTTCAACCGATTGGTTTATCTGAATAACTAAGTTTTCTAGAGCAAATAGCTTTAAAGCTGTGTGTTTTAAATTGTTTTTGTCAATTATCTTTGAAAAATGCGTACTAAATTAAAATTCTTTCTTTGGCAAAGTTGTGGCCCCTGTTTCACTCTACAATTCGTTCTTTGACATCAAACTTCTATTTTTTATCGTTTTCTTGCAATTTCGATTTAAACGTCGCATTTCAGATCATGAATTTGCAATCGTCATGGTAAGCACCTTTTTGCGCACTGTGCCGCACATTTAAATCAAAATTGCAAGAAAACGATAAGAGTTAGAAGTTTGGCGTCAAAGAACGAGTTGTAGAGTGGAACAAGGGCCACAACTTTGCCAAAGAAAGAATTTTAATTTATTACGCATGTTTCAAAGATAATTGACATAAACAAATTAAAAGACGCTATTTTTAGCTATTTTGCTCTAGAAAACTTAGTTATTTAACTAAACCAATCGATTCAAAGATGCCTTTTGATGTAAAATTCAATAATCTTTCGAATAAGGGTAAAAAAACTGCGATAAGTTTGATCATTTTAAAGTTATAGCCAGTTAAGGCAATAAGAGTAAAAAACATGGGGAGTTCAATAACTACGTAACGGTTGAGATTTGACCATATGCGTAGAACAATTTTTTTCACCATGTATGGTCCTCTATCACCCTTTAAAAACTTTGCACTCATGAACCTAACACCCTGTATAGAAGCACTGCCTGTTTTCGCCGGGATGCGTTATCATTATTGCGGGCAAAAGATCGGAAGCCAATTTTGTTTGATTGAAAATAATGCTTCGGAGTGGGTTCAAACTACAATCTGCATCGGAGATAAGAAATAGTATGCTATTTTGCGTACACATTCAAAGACGATTGGTTATTTTGAAGAATAACTGTACTGCCTCCATTTGCACAACAGTCCCATGAAAATAGGAAACCCAACTAACATGGGATTCAGGGTACGAAAAACGGATCACGCCGAAAAACAAACGCTTTGTCCTAAGCGGTGCATGTTGGTAACAAAGGCGCTCCGCAACAAACGCATGTCAAGCGATGAGAGCAATAAAACAAACATCGCTTGCCGTGCGTGTGCTGATATTCCGGCTTTTCTGCTGAAATTTTCGACATACATTATCGAATTCATAAGCATTTGGACGAAATAAGACTCTTGCAAACCTCAGAGTCGAATTTCAGTTGTAAAACAATGCGAAAATCACGATGTGAATAGAACGAGACAAATATTCCTACCGTTTTTGTTGTGAACAAACTCGGGAGCGATTTTGTCATTATCTGCTAACGAAAAAACAAAGCGTTGTTGCCGTTCCTCCTTTGTTGCCTATTTTTCGCTTGCGGTGGCATATTCTGCGTACACTGCATGGGATTGTTATGCGAAAAGGAACAGTGTATGGAAAATACGAGTAATATTTTTTCTTGCGAGATTTCATGTATTCGACAAAAAACTTCTCAAAAGTCGCAAAATTTCCAGAGAGTCTCTTCATTTTTGCTGTAATCATCCAAACTACTTACATTCTCAAATTTTATACAGGGTGTTAGGTTCCTGAGTGCAAACTTTTTAAAGGGTGATAGAGGACCATAAATGGAGAAAAAAATTGTTCTACGCATATGGTCAAATCTCAATCGTTACGTAATTATTGAACTTCCCATGTTTATGACTCTTATTGCCCTAACTGGCAATAACTTGAAAATGGTCAAACTTATCGAAGGTTTTTTACCCTTATTCGAAAGATTATTGAATTTTCTAACAAATGGCATCTTTGAATCGATTGGTTTAGTTAAATAACTAAGTTTTCTAGAGCAAAATAGCACAAAATAGTGAATTTTTAATGGTTTTTGTTAATTATCTTTAAAACATGCGTAATAAATTAAAATTCTTTCTTTGGCAAAGTTGTGGCTCCTGTTGCACTCTACAATTTGTTCTTTGACACCAAACTTCTATCTCTTATCGTTTTGTTGCAATTTCGATTTTAACAGCGCATTTCAGATCATAAATTTGCAACTGTCATGGAAAGCACTTTTTTGCGCATTGTGCCGCACATTTAAATCAAAATTGCAAGAAAACGATAAGAGCTAGAAGTTTGGTGTCAAAGAACGAATTGTAGAGTGTAACAGGGGCCACAACTTTGCCAAAGAAAGAATTTTAATTTATTTCGCATGTTTCAAAGATAATTGACAAAAACCAATAAAAATTCACTATTTTTAGCTATTTTGCTCTAGAAAACTTAGTTATTTAACTAAACCAATCGATTCAAAGATGCCATTTGTTAGAAACTTCAATAATCTTTCGAATAAGGGTAAAAAAACTTCGATAAGTTTGACCATTTTCAAGTTAAGGCAAAAAGAGTCATAAACATGGGAAGTTCAATAACTACGTAACGGTTGAGATTTGACCATATGCGTAGAACAATTTTTTTCTCCATTTATGGTCCTCTATCACCCTTTAAAAAGTTTGCACTCAGGAACCTAACACCCTGTATACACTTCAGTAGTAAGCTTCAGAGACTTTCATACAATTTGTAACATTATTTTTTTAGTTTAGTTTGGCGTTACTGAAAATGTCATTCCGCACTAATTCCACAAAATGTCAAACGACATCTCCCATAAACCGTTTTTGTTAATATTGATCGCATTTTGTGCAAATTAGGATACATATATGATGTGATAGTCACCAAATATTATTGTTTTATCCATCCATTACAAGCTATTCGGGCAATACTTTCCCAGCCTTCCTGTTTGAAAATGAAGAGATGGATGATGTCGCCAACATCAACATCCTCCCACATTTTGCTGAACGGGGAAAATGTGGGGAAAAGTGGCCCCACGCATATTTTTTCTTGCGAGATTTCATGTATTCGACAAAAAACTTCTCAAAAGTCGCAAAATCTCCAGAACGTCTCTTCTTTGCTATAATCATCAAAACTACTTACATTTCTAAATTTTATATACACTTCAGTAGTAAGCCTCAGAGATTCTCATAGAGTTTGTTACAACATTATTTTTTAGTTTAGTGGTCCTAGCGGAACTTGGTAGGGCCGTTTTCGTAGTATAATGACAACCGCTTCTAAATCGTAAGCAGAAGGATTTGGGCCCAATTTCAGTCATCTTACAACACCATCTTTGTATCACTTTACATCGACTAAACGGCAATCAATGCTCCAACGTGAACTCTGCCAAACCCCTTTTTCTCAAATACTTTGACATCCGCATGAACTTATGCAGACGCAGTGGTATATACAGTCTGCCGTAAGCAAGCCACACATTGACTTGCAATCTAACGTGAAAGGCGTCATTATCGCCTCAAAAAAGAAGATCGCCAACACTCACACACTGTAGATGAATGTGAGTCCCTAGCTGCCAAATAATTGGTACCTTGTTGAAGTGTAGCTGATCTGGCGACACTGGAGTACCAACTACGATTGACCTTCTGCATTTCAACAGAATCTTTTGTAATAATTAATCTAGAGACTTACCTACAAATCTAATCTTTTCTATGTACCTTTTGATAACTATTTTGGGATTGGGTTTCTCAGTCATTAAGTTAAGACAAGTATTTTATACTGTTCCGATGATTCGACCTTTTTGTTGTGGCCTTCTTCAGGGATTGTATTGTCTACTGTCTACCGTCATGAATAATTTCTCCTGATTTGACCATGAGAGGAGAGATGGAGTTTTCATGCCTGCTATTCACTAGATTAACAATTTTAAGGAATCTTCTTTAGTTACACAATCACTCAACACTGCAACGACCGTTTCAAAATGGATGGACCGTTTCAAAATGGATTGTGTAGCTAAAGGAAATTCCTTAAAATTGTTAAACTAGCGAACAGCAGGCATGACAACTCCATCTCTCCTCTCATGGTCAAATCAGGAGAAATTGTGTAGCTGAAGAAGATTCCCCAAAATTGTTAATCTAGCGAATAGCAGGGATGAAAACTCCATCTATCCTCTAATGGTCAAATCAGGAGAAATTAGTCATGACGGGAAACGGTTGACAATACAATCCCTGAAGAAGGCCACAACAAAAACGCCGAAACGTCGGAACAGCATAAATAATCTTGACTTAATGACTGAGAAAGCCAATCCCATAGCTTATAAGTATCCAGTCGAAATCGCCATTGCAAATCCTTTTATTAAAAACAATCTTAATGCAACTGATGTTAATTAAGGACAAGGTATTTGGAGTACATTGCTCAAAATTTTTAGTGCACCGTTTTCTAGAACCGTTGAACGGATTTGGATTAAAATGCATCACGCTGTTGACAACCACTGAACAATTAGCGTGATGCATTTTCATCCAATCCGTTCAACGGTTTAAAAAAAACGGTGCTCTAGAAATTTTGTGCTATGTACTCCAAATATCTTGTCCTTAAGCTTCGATAACAAACTTATTATATCAGATACTCATGAGTTCTCTGTGGCTTTTTCAACCATTATGCAAATTCATAAACTGCAAAAGCGCCTAGAACCCCTATCCGTTTCAACATTCTGTTTACTTCGCATCTGAATATATTTTCATTTTCCTATACACATGTGTAGAGTATTTTTAACCAATCGTCCGTGCTATTCTTAAATTTCATTTTTTTACTACTGTTTTGCTACCATGCACTACTTAACTGCCTGGTACACGTTCCGTTTCCCAAACCCCTTCGTAACCGGCTTCCAACTGGACTCGACAGAAGTATTTCCCCTTTTTTATTTCCGGCAGAATATCACCTCAAGATAATGGTTTTGATCTGTCCGAATCTATCCTCGTCAGACTCTGTCAGAGGAATCCAGAGTATTTTGGGTGGTGCTTCTGCTCGACAGATGGTGCCCATTAGTTGCAACCATCTCGTAGCGCCATCAAACTTCTAGTTTTCCATGAATGAACGTTACACAGCACACACAATGAGTAATGACTGGTGATAATGTACTTTTGCGCCAGCTGTTGATTACGGCTGGCTGCTGCCCGAAGAGTACAGAGACCATAGGCCGCGTTCCGGTCAGTTGGTCGCCACGCACTTGTCACGCCGGACCTGTCTGTCATCCGCACTCGCCGTCAATTCCTTGTACACTTTCTTCCCGAGTCATCGTCGGCGCGCTGTGGATGCTACTGCTACCTACCTACCTACCTACTAGAATGGGTAAAAGTGGTTCGATTGTTTTTCTTTTCTTCTTGGATTCTGGGTGTCGAATGTTTTGAGATGCTGCTTCGTTTGTGGTACAATTCTATATTTTGCCGGCGCGGTTGCACGGCGAGAGACGGACACTTGGGTGCTTGAAAAAATCGGATTTATTTTTATCAGCACGCCGGCATCCCAACCGTGGAATGTTTCCGAAAAGCGATGCTCAGCTCAGACGCGGAGGAAACCGAGAATGAAAAAAAAAATACTGTTTAATGATCGTGTTTTTCTTTCGTAACTGACAGCTTTTTTTTAATTGAACTCTGTTGAACCGCGAGAATACACTTTTCGGGTGATGTCTGGTTGCTGCACGGTGGAGGCATGCACTGCCGCGACGAGAATTGATAAGATTACCTTTTAATCGTAGCCACACGATGCAACGCGTTGGGGTATCTGTGGTGTGTAGTGATATCAGCTAATTTCATTGTCCGGAGGAGGCCGCACGTGTGGCTTGGCTATGTTAGGCAAAGTCTGGTTGTAGTCTTGGGGTTATCTGAGTTTTATTGAGCTTCACGCGGTGTCAGCTTCGAACTGTAGAAGATTATGCATTATGGTGATTTAAGTCACAATTTTGTGTTTGTCGGAATCAATGGACAAAACTGTCGCAAAAGAGAGACACAAACCATTATGCCGAAATCCGATCGTCACAATGAATGCAAAGTGTAGCATTCTCATTATTGCGATCAAACCCCCTTATTTTGTTTAGTTTATGGTATAATCTCTTATTGTTCTTCCTATTTGTTTGTGGTAACTACATAAATGTCTCATTTATGAACATACCTACGTTTGTTTAAAACTATCTCGAGAACAAGTAACGCTTGATGAGATCATTTCTTTTTGCATCATTACAGTATTGAACTGTATCAATCGGCAACCCGCCAACCAAAACAAACTTATGTCATTGCTACCTCATACATAATAATCAACTGCACGAACTCGCACAGATTCAGAGAATTCACGATCTGCAATGGGAAGTCAAGGTTTTAACAGTTTATGTCCTTCATTGATTTGTAATTTGACGTATTAGGCACCATTATTGTCGCCTAAAATCACTACATTAGTATCTACACAAACATTAAAAATGTATGTCAGTTGTCAAGAAGGCGCGAATAAATGAAGATGAATTCTGCAATTTTGGCGTTACTAAATTTGTCATTTGGTACTAATTCCACAAAACCTCAAACGACATCTCCCATAAAAGCCATTTTTGCTAATATTCATCGCATTTTGTGCAAATCGCTATACCTAAATCATGTGATAGCTACCAAATATTCTTGTTTTCTTCATCCACTACAAGCTATTCGGGCAATACTTCCCCAGCCACTCTGTTTGAAAATGAATAGATGAATGATGTCGCCTACATCAACATCCTCCCACATTTTGCTGAACGGGGAAAATGTGGGGAAAAGTGGCCCCACGCATCGCCAAATAAATAAACGCACACGCTCTCCCACACACATGGACACCACAGTTCACAGCTCACTCAATTTTGATTCCTTGTTTAAGCCAGTTTTTCCCATCCAATCGGATCGACCGTTCGTCGTATTCAGGGAAAAATAAGTTGTTATTCACTTCTGCTGCCAGAAGAGTTTGGTCGTTGCCAACGACTCGTTTGTGAAATTTCTCAGATCAAGACAGGTTTCTTATAAAGAAACTTAGGATTTGTGTTTACGTTCTTAGTTTTTGCTTAGTTGACAGTGAATCTCGTTTCCCGTAGCATTGAATCGTATCATCCTCCAAAAAATAAAACTTCATTAAGGAACCATTAAGTACACGTAGGAACGTTTCGGTCGGGAATAAAACGAAGAAGTGCATCGATTCGGGCAGTTTGTTTTCCCTTTGATTTTCCGATCCACCAACCGTGGAAAGCGAAATCGAAGGCGAACCGCATCTCACGCGCTCGCTCCCGGTCCCGGTCTCGGTCCCGCGATCTCCGGTCTACGGTCCGCCAAAATAGTGATGCTCTGGTGAACGAAAGAAAATGCAACCTCTCCCTCGCCGCGGCAAGAACAGCCGAGCAGAAAAAGAAGCAATGTTCGAATTTTGAAATTTTTGTTCACAGTGGTGTGGAGCACAAAGATGAAATATACTCGTGTGCCCAACTGGAAGCACGTCAACAGAAGTCTGTGCAAGCCGAGGATTCACCAGCAGTTGAAGCAGCAGTCAATAGCAGTGCCGCCAGCGCAGCAGCAACAGTGAAGACAAGTGATAGAGTGCTCAAAGAGAATATCAACATCAGTAACAGCAACAACACTATTAACGATCTAAAGAAGGAACTCACACCGAAGAAAGAAGCCGAAAAAGTGGTTAAGGTGATTCATAAAGTGCCGGCTCCGGTCAGTGGTAATTGTGTAATACGTCCGGTATCCGTGACAGCATCCATCTTTACCAGTGTTGCCAAGAAACCATTAACAGAAGCAGTAGCAGCAGCAGCAACAATAACAACAACGACAACACCGGTGGTAGTTGTGGAAGAAAAACCGCCGGAACGTAAGGTACCGCAATCGGTAACGGCGAAACTGTTTGTCAAACCGAAACACGCCACCGATAAGATATTCGCCCCTCGTACGGAAGATATGAACAAAGGATTCTTGATGTTCTCGGAGGAGGAGCCAGGTCTGACAAGTAAGTGTGATTTGATTTTCTACTTTTTTAACAAGTTCCAGCAAAAACTGGTGAATGACACAATCGTACTACATATATGCTCTCTTTTTACGTGTTAAAACGTTTATAGTAAGATATTTATATATTTTTCAATAACCATCGTATTGAAATCTTGCATATAAGTAAAGAATAAGAATATGATGCTTTTCACTACTGCAAATGTGGAATCATTGCCTTTTTTTCGATGGTGGATGGATTGCCTTATTAACGAGATTTTTAGCCCTAGGCTAGTTCATCTCGGGACCCACGTTTTTCTTCCCTTCCGAAGGAAGAACTCACATTTAGCGAGTTTGTCGGGAGTGGGATTCGATCCCAGGTCCTCGGCGTGATAGTCACGAGCTTTAACCATCACACCAGGTCCGCTCCACTTTTCGATGGTTATTGATAGACTTTCTTTGACTGTTGAATTAATTCAACAAAAGTGATTTGCTGTCTACAGTGCAACTTTTTGAAATTTCCAGCAATTTATACTAACAATTAGTTATGATGTGCTGAAGTTTGATATAATTTCATGTGAGAGTAGGGACGTAAGCAGCAATACAAATGTTGACCTCTTTTAGTATATATCTGGTGAAATAATAGCGCCGTGTACAGGGGATGGCCAAAATGTTTGGGATAGGCAACTTTTTTTTCTCTCACAAAAAAGTTCAACATGCTCTCTCTCTCTCTCTTCTTGGCGTAACGTCCTCACTGGGACAAAGCCTGCTTCTCAGCTTAGTGTTCAATGAGCACTTCCACAGTTTTTAACTGAGAGCTTCCTCTGCCAATGACCATTTTGCATGTGTATATCGTGTAGCAGGCACGAAGATACTCTATGCCCAAGGAAGTCAAAGAAATTTCCTTTACGAAAAGATCCTGGACCGACCGGGAATCGAATCCGTCACCCTCAGCATGGTCATGCTGACTACCCGTGCGTTTACCGCCTCGGCTATATGGGCCCCACATGCTATAACATTTCATAGACTGCATAAAAAAATCTCAAATTTTGACTGTTTGCCAAACTTTTATATGTTCATCATTGGTACAAATTTGGGCTCGATTGATTAATCTTTAGCTAAGTTAGAACCGTTCGGGTAAAACACTATTTTGCAGACAACTCATTTTTAAGGTGTCATATCTCGGAAACCAGTGAATCGAATTGAATGAAATTTTGAACGTATACTTACAATATGTAAATACTTCACAAACTATTAGAACATAGGTACTTTTTAAACGTTGAAAAAAGTTATTATGGATTGACACTTTTTGCATTTTGCTCGAAAAAGGTATTTTTTTTAGATCAATGTCAATAAGTTTTAGTGTTGATATCCGAAGATTTTCCACTTCTGTTCTCAAATTATCTCTAATCAGATATATTAGAGCCTATTTAGATTAAAGGAAGAACACATTTAATATGTTTTGTGTGGTATTGTAAATTTGACTTATTTTACTTTACATGGGTAAAAATTTCAACCCGGTATTACTTAATTCGTCGTGAGAAAATATTACATTTTATAACGTCGTATTAAGTATCAATATATTGTTGATAAACGGTGAAAAAATCAGTCAATTCGGTTCACTGGTTTTCGAGATATGACAGCTCAAAAATTAGTTGTCTTAAAAATAGTGTTTCACTCAAACGGTTCTAATTTCGCGAAAAATTAATCAATTGAACCCAAATTTGCACCAATGATGCACATATAATAGGTTGACAAACAGTCAAAATTTGAGATTTTTTGATGCACTCTATGAAAAGTTACAGCATGTTGACTTTTTTATGGGAGATAAAAAGTTGCCTATCCCAAACATTTTGGCCATCCCCTGTATGTCTGCTATATTAGGATGCAAGACTCAGTCGTAACTTAGCATCTATGAAAGAAAATTTAAAGGACGACCGAAATTTTGATGCATAATAACTAAAAATGTATTTACCAAAATTGACAATGCCGCTCATGTCAATTTGCAGAATTATGGCAATAAAATACTATACACGATTTTGTGAATTTATTTCAAATTTGTATCGCTGTTTTTTTTTCATTGCTGGAAGTGTTTGGTGTTTGCATTTTCGTTCAGAACTCTATGTAATATTTCTGACTTAATTTATCCTTTAGCCCTTAGAGAGTTTCTGAATACAGGGTTCGCCAAAGAGATACACCAACTTACGGCATTTATTGCAGAGCAAGGTTTTGCAGCCCCGGTATTTGAACTGTGCTTGCAAGTTTTCCTCTAGCATCGTTCACGTACCATGCTCTCAACTTCCTGTAGGGATACCGTTTGTGTTGTTCAGGAGGGTGCTCCTGGTCTCTTCCTGCAAAGGATAGAAGTGCTGTTTGTTTTGGTTTTAATGCAGGATTGACTTATCGAACTCTCTTGAATAGGGTTATCTGTGACCGTATATGTTACAGGGCAAAGCTTGCAGGATATGTATTTGCATTCCCTGGACTTGTAGTCGCTAGATCCCCATGGAGTTGTGTGTCTCTATCGGTAGCAGTTATTTAGACTCACCAACTGGAACGTATACAACCTCATCCACCACCTCGGACTCATATCCAAGTAACAAGACCACAAAAAGATTCTTAGGACCAGCATAAAGCCAAAATAAAAGATATAATGTGTTATAACAGTTCTCAAAACCTCTAAGACCAATTGGTCATCAAAATGTTAGTTGGGATATTACCGTTATCAGTGAAATGCAGCCCGCTCCTGAGAACTACTTTGAACATTTGGTAGGCGCAATAGCTTCATGTTCCATATTCTACTGTAGGAGAGCACATTATCCATGTCTGCCGTATCTGTGCTTATCCGGAAATGACGTTGGCCGTCACTCGACATACTTGCCACATGCTAGAACCATGAAGATCACCAACAACTCACTCATAATTGCTTTTAAAACCGATTTTTGAGTGACAATTTCGATACTTGTTCTCGCATTCCGATGCGTAATCGGTTCATGTTCCCCTGACTTGGACATCCCCAAACAGAGTGATGCACGAGGTGTTGTATCCATCCTAATGACCAACACGCGAATTCGGAAATTCTTCCCAGCCTCCACAACCCGGATCGCACACGTTGCTGTTTTCCTTGCACACTGTAGCAACAACTCGAGTTTCAACCGTAAACAACGTGAGATCGCTTGCGGATGAGCCTCTGCTCGAGATCCATTCCACCCCAATGTCAATATGCTGTTATCATGGTGTCGCTGTTGTCGCTTCGTTGATGATTTTTCCTCTTTCTCAGCACGACATCAATCGGACTGACTGGTGCTATTTTTTTTTTCTGGCGTCTATTTCTATATTTACTCCCCGCCACTCGCCACTCGTCGAGGTCCTTGACAGCTTCGTCCACGAAAGTGGCAGCACGTTGATCGGCGTCCACCGTTTGCTGATTAGGAAGATACTTAACTTCAGTGCAATGCGTGACTCGTACGTTTGTCAGGAAAAGTCTATGTAACGTTGTTAGTCGTACGAAGTTGATGTCATTTTCACTCCGAATTTCCAGCGGTGACAAACGCGATTGCCGTCGATTAGTTAAACATATTTTATCGCTTCGATTTACACACTCGCTTGAGTAGTCGGATCGGATGACGTATTTTGTTCGGATAGCCTAACAGCATTACCATTTAAATCGAATCAGAAACATTAGGGAACAGTTGATGGCATTTCGCACGAACATAAATCCGATGGCCCCTTTCATGGCTGTTTGGTTCCAGAGGCCAACATTTTGACATTAATTGGATAGACAGATTTACTGATCCGAATTATAGTTCTACCCAGGGCTAGTTATCTTTTTCTGCGCTGTTTTTCCCACACTCACACATTCCCCACTTTGGTCAGCAGTTTCAGACATTTCGTAAATATCAGCACCAGCGTATCAGTTTATGTCTGGCTCATGACGACGAAGCCATCCTAGACCCAAACTCTCGGTTTGATGTGTTATCGTAGACTTTGTGGCACCGAAAATACACAAAATCAGCCGAACTCTGGCATATGTTTGCTTCTTCCTCGCCGAACAACAACACTGGTATTAGTTGTCGGACAAGCTTCCGTCTACTGAGCTGTTCGCATGTCAACTACGTCATGGACTTAGCTCAACGAAATTCAATAAATTACATCTTCTGAAAGCGGAATGAACGTCACCCGGGGGAAAACTAAGTTAATCGGAAACAACAAAGCTTGCCGAAGCAGCCCTCTTCTATCTGGATGACAAATCTACAAATTCACACGAGGTGACTGCAAATTGCCAAAACTTTTCCGACTTTCAACCAAGCCCATACAGAATACGAAATACCTAGCACATACTCTATCCATGTAGCTTCCATCGATTCGCCCCACCGGCAATTGGTACGCCTTCCCCAAGCTCGAATCCCATGACATCTCATACTCCCACCTCCCCGCCACCGCCGCCGCAGAAAAAGGGAAAAAACTGCCCTACATTTACTTGAACGAAATTTTCCACGACGCACTCCCCCAGGAGAGGTCGCACTCCCGCTCCAGTTTCCCGAAGAGACCCCGCGTTGGCAATCTTTATTGCGGGGTGGAAATCTTATCGCACTTCCGTACGGTTAGGAATTTCTCGCACGCAAAGCCATACACTGTACACTACACTGACTCGTGCTCATCATCGCCTCTCGGTTCCCGGGTTGGGGTTCCCAAATCAAGGGTGTCGGTTGGCTTTCATCAGCTTGGCGGGGATTCAGTATCTTCCCGGTTTATTTCATCTTTCATCTTCCAGTCGTTCGAGTTGGATTGGAAGAAAAAGCTCGGTGTCAGTCGTTTGGTAGGACTGAACTAGAAGAAGTTTATGGACCTAGTTGAAATGACGACCGACTGGCGACGACGACCACCGGCGGCTGGGCTGGTTGAACGTAATGACATTTTTATCCAATTGAAGATCCCGCTTCCCGAGCCGCTTCGTGTGTCGCTCTTCGCCAATCGGGGAATGATGCCGCCACCAAGGGTGGTAGCGGGTGCGAGAAGATGATTGCCCAATAAAAAGCGAAACTCCCTGTGGTCAGTTTGTGATTGTTTGTTTGTTCGTTCGTTCGTTTGTCGTCTTCTGCTGTAGAAGGAATAGTCGTGAAAGGAGGGAACTTGAGGAAGAGGTTTCATCACCACTCGGAGCGACTTCGAGCATTGTTATTATCATTATCGTCGTCAGCACCTTTGGGATTTCGCCTAGTATGGTTTTACCGGGGATCAGTGAGGGCAATAATTCCATAGGAAAGCTCCTTTTTAGTGGGATAGGATTGGCAAATTTGAGAGGATTTGCAACATGTGAAACAGGAACAACAATGATTGTGTTCAATTACTAATTGAACGAGTGCTAGAAAAAAAGTGAAAGAGCGCTTTGGATTAGGTCGAAGAAGGTGGTGATGCACATATTTGACAAGGAATGAACGTTTGTTTGACACTAATGAAAATTCAATCGTGTCCAACCAGATGATTGAGCATTTGTTTGTTTTTGGTAAAATATTCGACTCTGTGTACTAGCATCTCAACTGACATAGTTAGGTAGTCATCGGCAAAACCACAAGTAGGAATACCGGTATTATTCAGGTGTCTCAATAGAGTATCTGCTATGACATTCCACAAAAATGGTTACAAGACTCCCCCTTGAGGGCATCCAACAAACGCTCAATTTCCTAATCGCTGCTTGACGCAATGTCGAGAAGAGATGTAGGTTTTGGAACATTTGGTAAATGCAATTGGAATTCATTGGAGATATAGGGTTAGTGTACCAATTATGGCTATAGTACCAATTATTCGCCATAGTTAATTTTACCCTTTAACGATGTAAATCAACAAGAAAAAATTTGTGAACAACAGATCACGTTCACAAAAGATAGTCGCACTCATTTAAACTCCACATTTTCCTCAAATCATGGTAGAAATAAATAATTTTCCTTAAAATTTAGACTTCCTTGTACCCTTTTTCGCCATAGTGTACCAGTTATGGCTAACCCCATAAAGAATGCATGCAAATAGTGCGAAAAGGAACCGAAGTTAAAAAATGTAACCATAACTGGTACAGGGTTCCTATCATTGGCACACGCTGTAATCAATACTAAATGTAGTTTTGGCTCCGTTTTTATATTTTTCCTGTTAAGTAGGGTATGTGTTCCATCAGTAATCTCACGCTCCCTTTTTCATCCTATTCGAAAACAAGCGATTACGGCACCGATTGATTCCGTTCTTTTTGTTTTCATGGGTGCTCACTTCTTACAAAAAATACAAAAATAAGAAACAAAACAAACAGCGTTTCAATCCTTTGTTTTTCGTAGGATGAAAATGGAGCCACATGCTTAATAAGGGAACCAATATCCTATGGATACTAAGCTGTCTTTTAACTTCTTGATGACATTCGTTGGTCTTTTCGTTATTTTTGTATAAATAGCTTTCCTTAGGAAGTGCCATAATTGGTACACTTACCCTACCATAACTCCATGCGGCCTGCAATATGGCATCGAAAGGTACGTTTTTAAAATCACCTTCGGTATCTAAGAAAACACACAAGCAAGATTGCTTTTGAGTGAATGCTTTCTCGAAGCAACTTTCAGTAAAAAGTAACAGTGGACTTGCCAGATTGGTAGGCATGTTGGTTCACATGAAGAGGCATGTTGTACAAATTAACATCACGGATCGACTATGCGTTATAAGCATTTCAGAAGAAAACAGGTCAAACTTCATGCTCTTTGCTTCTTCGTGCAACGCACGATACACTTTCGGAATAAACTTTACAGTAATATCCCGCCAAGATTTGGGAACTTACTCTGTGGCAAAACTGCAAAAAAAGTAGTTTAAACACGCTTGAAATAATCAAATCACTTCTGAAGCAAAATAGGATATATCCCATCTGCTCCAGGAGATTTGGAAGGAGGAAAGCTATTTACGGCACTGAATGCATTCTAGTTATAATACTCCGAACCGCAGCTAGAGAATAATAACTATCTAAGAAACTACGAAAGAAGCATCAGGCTCATCCAAAGATGTAATATCCACTCATCAGGGAGAAAGGGTACTGAATAAGCGTTTTATAACTTCCTAGTCAGAGAAAGTTAATTCGGCATTTGGAAAACATTGTAGAGGGACGTTATACTGCCGTCCTACGCACGGAATCCCATATAACATGGGACAACTATGCGTAGAACGGCAGTATAGGCATCATCAAAATCACTTGGAGTGTCATTGGATCTATGCAACTTGGCCGCAACCAAATCAGTAAAGAGATCCCAGTTGTTTGGTCGGAAATTCCTGAAACGCAAAGTTTGCGAAGTAACATAAATTTTAGCTTCATGTTGATGTCTGAGCTGCCCCAAATAATATTATGAGCATTAGCACCGCTGCCAACAATGCCAATGGGAAGGTCTTTTGAAGAGCAATATGCAATTACTTGTTTCAAATCATCCGTATGGGATGATTCATCACGCAGTAAACAAAGCGAGCAATAGACGTATTTCCTGTTAAGATTACTAACAGTTATATGTACATATCTGGTAGTGAGTTCAGAGACGAGTGTAGCGACAATTGCGTTATTGACAAGTACACATGCTCGAGGTATGACACGCGAGTAAGGCTCTTGAACCAAAGCCACTGCAGCTGTACTGTTTTGCATAAGTCTGCAAAGATTGATCGTTGCTGTTCTTTTATACTGAAGATTGCAAAAAGTTTTGAAAAAGAAACAGCTTAACAGCGTAAACCGCTGATTAAATATTAAACTGATAAAACGTGACGATCGCCAAAGCAGTCTTTGTTTATTTCATTCGCAATGTCATGAAACATTTCAAATAATCAGATTATCATGACTTACGCAGTTTTTGATTCTGTTTAGTGAATCCCCTTAATAAAATTTGAAAATTTATTCTTTAAATATCAAAAGTTATCCAAAAACTATGTGTTATGACATTCAAACTGTTTATTATGATTAGATAACATCATGTGTAATCGGTGCTTAATCCTACCCCACCCGTTTCATCTTGGTCCGGTTATAAAAATAGCAAACGTACCGAATTGCTGTTTAATAATAAATATTCTTATCAAGAATGATCGAAGAATTGAGATATTCAGGAAACTATATGTTTAAGAATATGTTCATTACGCAAAGTTCCTGTACCAACCGGGAATCGAACTCGTAACCCTCAGCAAGATCTTGTTGAATATCCGCGTATCGCTTCGTACAAAGACTTTAGCAGTTTACATTGTATACTTTCTAATAAAATTATTTTCTATTTTACATTGAAATTTGAATTCAGAAATAACCCACAATTTCTCAAGCATTTATTGAGATTTACTTCTTAGTATATTCTAAATCCGTTGTGAGTCATTAGCTCATAAAAGCTGTGCAACATACATTTATCCGTATCCTAAAAGGTACATGAACCGCTTCTCAGCATCAACATTCAATTCTAATAAAAAAAAAGTTGCCAACAGGTCCAACTTACGAGCATGCCATTAAGATTAAGATAACGTACACAGAAGTTGCCGGCTAGAAACGGAAGAGAGAATTTCTATTTAATGGTCCTGTAATGGCATTTTTGCCTTACCCGAACCGGAAGAAATTTGAATATTCAAATATCCGGTGTATCGACATTCCACAACCAACCGAGAACCGCAACGCAAGGTGTGTTGGTTTAATTCCGGCGAAGACTCGAGGCAATCTTTACCGACAACTTACAACATGACAGAGAAAATCTAAACGGTAAGCGAGGTTTTCCGCTGATGTCTCTCTAAATAAGAACCGTGATGCTCATACATGTGGTAATTGCTATCTGCATGGGTGGGTGGAAGTTTGTAGTTATGTTGCTGGTTTATAGCAGTTGGTAGCTAGTCTGCAAAATTGCTTAGAACATGAATAAAACTTTAGAATGGGCACGAGTTTTGGCTTTCAATGAAGCAAAACTTCAAAACCTATGAAATTTTCCAATAAATGCTACTTACAGGCTTCTTACCTTAACTTTAAGCTTTGAAACTACTCGAGCTAGGTACCTACATTTATTCGAGCAATTCAGGGAACATAACAGCCAATGAAGAGTCACTCATTACAAAAGCTCATCATATCGCACTCAATCACCGACGATGTGCCTTCGCTCGAGTTCGCTAACAAGCTGCTACTCTGCTGCTCGTTGGTCGTTTTATGCCAAAAATATGGCAGCCACCTTATCATCGTTCGCCTCAAACCGTCGCATCACACCTTTCGGAACCGTTCTGGGTCGGATTGGATGTGGTGGTGGTGGGCAGCCAGCGCGAGCGGTTGGAAGTACATTTCTGCGAAACTTGCCACCACATGACACAGTACTCCGGACGGAATGGTAAAATTCAGTACACAAGTCACCATTCGTCTTACTCGGATGAGGAAAAATGTCCTCGTTCAGGGGAGCCCTTGTTGGGTATCTCTCATACAACCGTCCGTATGTACGCGGGGGTTGGGGTAGTTGAGTTGTCTTTTGCGGCGAAAAGTAGTTCATCGATTTTCCATTCTTCATCGACACTGATGGGCAAGTTGTTGGGTACTTTTAACTGACGAAGAGGTGACGTCTCGTTATGGACCAACCCACCAACTATAAATTGTAGCAGTTTTGAAGCTGGAAGAACTCTAAAATAAATAATAAGTTTGATCGTTCTGTTCCACAAGTACAGTCATTAACAGTTTTAGAACTTTACAACTGTAATGCAGGTATTTTATGGAACTAGTTTTGAAAGACGATATACCTAATAGCTGTTTCGCAAATTGCGTTTGATTGTTTTTTTTTCACATAGTTTGATGAAATGGTCAAAAACGCACAAATTTCCTTTAAAAAAAAACATTCTGTTAGCTTGAATAAATTCTCTTTTAAGCAAAATTAAAACTACATCAAAACTTTGTCTGTAAATATTGCATGGTGCAATTCAGTCTGAACCTTTCTCAATCTACAAAACTTCGTAACTATTCCACCACGTCTTTCATCGAACAAATTTAGACCACCAAAAAATAATCTCTAAATTTCCACTTCTCACTTCATCAAGTCATTCCCTGGACTTGAATACGAATTACTTCACCATGGGATTAAAGCTGACTTTTATGCTTTTCCCCAGCCACCCACAACCCAACTAGAAATCCTTCAACAAATCACTTCCCCGCCCTCTGCCGTGTCAGTCTGCTTCATCGTCGTCCCTGAAGAAGAAAAGTCGTAGAAAATTTCTCACTTCCCTATCCCCGTTGCCCATCTATGGGGCAAGACATACCCCGCCACGAACACTGGCTAAGCTTCTTTTCCATCGTCACGTGATATCTACCCTCGACGTGGTAGCTAGTGCCATGCCAACCAGTCAGCTCCATAGGGTAGGCACACAACGCAGGAGCAAGATTGCATCCCGACTGCCGGGCCGACTCTCGTGTTTTTCCCTCCCTTTCACAACATAAGTTGCGCTTTCTTTCCCTTCCTATTCCATTAAGGATATAATCATTTCACAAGGAAGTTCGTCTGAGTTTTTGTATAGTAGAAGTTCCATTATGAACGCGTTGTTGTGTCCGAAATGTGGACCCATTATTAACAGCGGACCCTAATTTCCCTCCCTGGGTCAGCTACTATCGAAGCGATAAAACGAAACGAAGCCGAGAAACAGTTCAAAATATTTTGCTCATCCTCTGGCAGCCAGCTGCAGCTCAATTAAGATACCCACTGCTACTGGTTGTGAGCTTCCAGTCCAAAAATAGAGCTGGAGAAGCGTACGAGATATTTACCGATTGCTGTCATTCACGGTTTGGTGCTATAAATTTTCCACTCGTAAATGTGAATTAACATTTCTTCTTTTTTTCCTTCTCTTACTACATTGCAGTGCTAAAAGATGAACCGGACGATCTAACCCATCTGGCTCCGACAGCAGGCGACGCGTGTATACCGCTGGAAGAAACTGGTCAGTTCTTCAACGATGTGTTCGACGATTTCATGATTCCCGACAACTACACATCCCTGCTCCAGGATGACCTCAGCTCCCTGGACAGTACTGACCACCAGCTCCGTTCCAGCTCCAGCATATCGGTTGCGTCCCCAATTGCCCTTAACGATTCGACCGTCGCAGCCGTCGGTTCCCTCACAAGCGCCGCCATGTCCCAGCACCTCCACCACAGCCCCAACAGCAACAGTAGCCACTCATCCGCATCATCGTCCCTGTCATCCTCAGTGTCGGCATCGGCAGCGACCTCAACGTCTGCGTCAAGCTCAGTGTCGAACTTGTCCTCCCTGTCGTCGGTAACATCGGGTATTGGATCGGCGGGCTCGTCGATAGGGTCTCAGAACGGTTCCGCAGGGGGTGGCCAAACCACAATCGGTTCCGCAGCGAGTAACGATCCGTTCATCAACTACCGCGACGAAATCACCGAAATCAGCCACTCACCGCAGCATTTACTGTCCCCTGAACTGTCGAAGGTAAGTGTGAAAGTAAAAATTTGTTAGCTAACGAGATGTGCGAATGCGGATCTGTGATATTTTACTTAGTATTCTTTTGGATCTCAATATGAATCTACCTCAAATATATTGTAATAGTTCAAAGTCGCCTACGCTTCGCCACCTAATTACGGAATCCTTTAAACTCGTTTTTGTTTCTCACCTTGGATTCATTGATAAAATTTTCCTTCAGTTGTTACTACAACCATAAACACGATGAATCAACCTGTTGATTTGCAGCCTCCCATACCAAATACCCGTACCATACCGAAATGTGAATGATGAGACCATTCAACAGTCAACACTGGTTGTCGGCTCGGCACAAAACTTGATGATTAATTATCCGAATCATCGCTTGTACACTCAGTTCCTAAGGCTAGCAAAACCAATGGTGGTTGCTGTGCCTGCCTTGGGGGAATGTACCTGTAAGAGGCTCCTTCTCTAGCCGGCGTGATGTTAAAGTGATTAGCACCCCCAAGGCCTTTCGACCTGCCTCTTCTTGCGACTGATATTCAGCCAGCTCAGTCAGTAGTACCTTGCACCAATTTACATAATCAACCACACTATAAACAGTAACGGCTTGCAACGGTAGCGCGACGTCAAAAAAAACTCGCTAATCATCTCACCGAACGCCCCTTGCTCTTATTAGCTAGGATGTGACTAAAAACAAAACTTGATCGATCTAGCTACCGGGCAAACGTGCCTTTCTTGTGGATGTTTTTATTAGCTTCACCGTTGTGTGGATTTGTGGCTGAATGGCTAGCGTCACCAAGCATTTAGCGAGCGGATTCGATTCCCGAGGCAGCTGTTAGCCAGAGTTTTGTTTCCTGAGCCATTTTTTTAATGGCGAAAACCTCACTGAAAGCATAAGAAAAAGGTCTACTGCTACGTTTTAAACGATCATTTGAAAATTTCCAAATGTGACTTCCACAACCAGAAACGCGAAAATTGTTTTTCTTTGCGTTTGAAGTTTCACGCTGGCGCCTTTTGTTGGTGTTATTACAAATCACAGAAATCAGAACTCAGAAATCACAGAACTGGGCAATGGATGTTAAGGAAAATTGTTGTGGGTGTCAGCCCCGCAATTACGTCTGTTTGTCTGTGGAGCCACCTTCCACAAAAGCTTCTATATTCTACTACGTTGAAAACTACTTTCCCGTAGAATTACAAGTAATTCATCTGAATTACTTGGAATTTTAATGGCTGGTAGTGTTGGAATGAAATATTATCCATTTTTTTTCTTGTTGGGTACATTTCCACTGCGACCAAAATATTATCCATACAAAAGTAAGGTTTTTAAACAAAAGCCTTGGCGTAGGTCTGCAAAGATTGTTCATTTATGGGTCCTTTTTAGCTGAAAATAGATTAGAGCTACATGTCCTAATCGTCGTCTATCTCATCCCAGAAAAGATTTTGCTAACAAGCTTCAATGCAATATGCCTTAACTTCAGCGCAAAGTTGTTGATTATCTGCCAAAATTGGTAGAGGTTTTACCAAATTATGCTAAAAGCCAGTAATTCTGTAGAATGCATTCAGCTCGCAAAAAATAAGCCAAATTTGGTTTGTTATCAGAACAAAAAATGAACAACATATTTGGAATCGCTATTACGGGTTTATTAAAAAAAAAATCAACATTTTTATTCAATACCAATTGATTGAATCTTGATCGACACGTTTACGATCCCCAGCGCGATTGTCGACCTTTCAATGATCGTGTAAGAACGGCATAAAAGTATATCACACATCCAGCTAATGATAACTCTAGTGCGCAGATCAGTATTTGGTTGCTTGTGCCCATGTGCGATGTAAATCGGATGTTGTTTATTCTGGTTGAAATGCTTTCAGCACAAAAAAAAATAGCAAAATAAATTGTTGAATTTCAGCAAATTTTTTGCTGAGTATCAGCACAACGTTGCTGATCAACTGTCAAAATTGCTGGATGGTTCAGCAAGTTGATAAATAATTGCTGATAGGGTATGTGTTCCATCATTAATCTCACGCTCCCATATTCATCCTATTCGAAAACAAGCGATTACGGCACCGGATTCCGTTCTTTTTGTTTTCATGGGTGCTCACTTCTTACAAAAAATACAAAAATAAGAAACAAAACAAACAGCGCTTCAATCCTTTGGTTTTCGTAGGATGAAAATGGGAGCCACATGCTTAAGAAGGGAACCAATACCCTACTCAGTAAATTCGTATTGCTGAATGAAATCAGCACAAAAAAATCAGCAAAATTTGCTGAATACCAGCAAACAAAATTTGCAGTTTATTACAGGTTTATTAAAAAAAAACAATTTGTTCAATACCAAGATTGAATCTTGATCGACACGTTTACGATCCCCAGCGGGATTGTTAACCTTTCAATGATCGCGTAAGAACCGCATTAAAGTATATCACACATCCAGCTAATGATAACTCTAGTGCGCAGATCAGTATTTGGTTGCTTGTGCCCATGTGCGATGTAAATCGGATGTTGTTTATTCTGGTTGACCGGTTGTCCGTCATGTGTGAGATATGCACATATCACTAAATCGCCGCACCGCACCGTTCGGTCGGACCTCTTGACCGTCCATAGAGATAATTAGCTCTAATTTTTATGGCCACGACAATTAAAATTGATGGAGACATAACGAAGGAAATTTCGAAGCATGGTCGGTTGGTCTCTAGAGCCTGCAGTTTGGAAATTCGGTCGATAATTTATTCATATTTATAATTAAATAAATGTAATTCAGGTGAATTATTGATACATGCGCCGGCTTTTCGATATCACTTGGATTATTCCTTATCAACAGGTTCCGTTGCATGTAAATAAAACCCAAGCTAACAATCGTCAAGATCTATTTTTTTGTGACATTAATCTACTGTGTGGCAGAAATAGACCAAATGTGTAGTAACACCTGCATTGCACATAGGTGCTCAGAGAGGATTGGTGGTTGCTTGAAATTTCATTAACGAGAGTTTATTGACTGATGCACACAACGCTTTTCAGCCGATGTATGTACATGTTTCAACTTCGCCGACGTCTTCTTATCGCAGACAGGCAATTGTTGTGATATTGTTATCGAAATGTCATTAATTTGCTATCAGTTGACGCGATTTGCAATAAACAGTTATTTTTGGTTTGTTGATACAGGTTGCGATGGTGATTGCGCAATTTTTTGTTTTGGCAAGACGTTTGGGTTAAGTTTATTGTCATGAAAGTCTGCGTTCATGATAAGGAGTAATCCTCCCGCGAAGCAATAGTATTCAGTTGTATTTTTTGGTTTTATGTTTTGTTCAACTTATAAGAGGGGTATTTATTTGAAAAGCATGACACTTTGCAAGAAATATGCATTTAACCAACTCCACATTATAAAAAAGTTTCTTTATTATTCCTGAAGTTTTGGACTCCACCTAGAATATTTTATCACATTTACTATTTCTAGATGTTGGAACATCCATGCTTTTTTGTAAAACGAATTTTTATTTTGGATTAGGTGAAACTGAAGATTTTTGTAGTGTAAACATATGCTGTTGCGCATTCCAATTCGGTTCTACATATTACATCTTAAAACTATTATCGCCAACACACAGCTCGCATGATCAACGACGCAGAATCTGGTTCTAGGACAAAAAGGTATCCGCCAGCAGTACGCCCAAACGTCACGTGTCGCCATCTCGTGTCAACCGACTGTAAAAACAAACTCTAATCATCTACCTTTCTAGAGCCCCAGTTTGCATTAGCTCGCTAAACGAGAAAAAGATCCATACTACCTTGGGGCAGTCAGTCAGTCAGCCAGGCAGCTAGTCGGTGAGTCCAATAAGCTTGGGGACATTTCTTATCACCGACGAAGCTACATGCCAAGTCAACCTACCCACCTTGCACCGACCACCGAGGCCGCGTGCCGACAGGAGCTTTCCATTTAGTGGGCAACTTCTCACCTCTCTTTGTGTGATATCGGTGTTTGTGCGCCAGTTGGCACGAATTGAAGGAGGTGTTAATTGTCTGTGGTCGTGGCGCAGCTCCACAATGCAAACAAAACATTTCAATCAACGGCATGCGGAAATTGGTTCAAACTGGATTCTGACTTAACTAAGGGATAGGCCTGCCTTTCATTAAATATTCTTTGGTTCAACACTTGGATTGTTATGTAGATTATTCATTATTTTTCATGGTAATAACCATTATAGATCTTTTATGACAAGTTTTGGAGGCTCTTTACCAGGAAAATCTATTACAATCCTCTTATTCCAAGAAAGCAGTGTAAATTGCTTCTAGCTTGATTGCACGTTAATGTTCACCTCAGAACTCGTGTCCCCGTTGAGACTGTCGTGTGGGAAAAAGCTATTTTTATGAAGCAGTAGAGTAGGTCCCACCCTATCGGTGTGAACACGATAAGGAAAAGAAAACTCGGTAAAAGTGAAAACTCATCAGAAATGACGGCAATAAAGCCAGTCGAAGGGCTAGGAGAAGGTACAATGACGTAACCATATCATGTTTTATAGAATGTTCAGCAAACATAGTACAAAATCCCTCCCTTGCTACACGCCTACGCTTTGATGAAAACGAACGAGCCACCAAGAAGCGGGATTGAAAATTCTGCTCACATAAAATAGGATATGCGGCTGAGGGAAACGACCGGAGCAAAAAAGGAAATGCCAAGGTTAGCTCCACGCGAGCTTGAGGAAAAACTTTCACTTTCTCGTAGTCGCCTGGGGCGGACCAATCTTGATAGTGGCACGTGTTGGCGACTTCATTCGTTCGTTTCTCCCCCAGCCATTCCGCACATCTCGTTGACTATTTAATTCCTTGTCAATAATAATTCATGATTATAAGTTCATTAATCATTATCCTTTTCTTCTTCGTCTCATACGTAGAGCCCCGAAGGAAGCAGCATACCGTCACTTTGTAGCCCGAATGGATCGGGCTGTCCTGAGGATGAGCTTGCATTTATGACCCTCAATATGGATGACGACGATTTGACTATGTCGATGCGCGCCCCCTACATATCGATGAGCGAAGTGGACGACCTTCCGCTGCTCACTTCCGACGATCTGATGTGGGGTGCTCCGGCTGCGCCTGTGGACAGCGCGACCGCGGCCGCCATGGCAGCCGCTGCCGGCAAATATTTAATCAAGGAAGAATACACACCCACCCAACAACCCCTACAGCAACAGCTGTCGCCACAAACAAATACCACCACCACTTCGGTTTCACCCATCAAAACTCCACAATCGGTCACGGTCACCGCAAGGATCTCGGACTTGAACGGTGGCACCAACAACAATAACGAAAACAACTGCAATATCGGCAACAAAACCATCGATTCCAGCTTGGCGGCACTGCTCTGCGGCGGCAATGTAATCAACATTCAACTACCGCAGCAACAACAGCAACTACAAAACGGCAACAGGCACATTTTGGTTCATCATCAGCAACAGCCACAACATCAGGTGATAGCAGCAGCAGCGCAAGCGGAAGCCGACAAAAGGATTAAGCTGATCGATTCGTCGAATTTGGTGCATCCGATGGTTGTGATTACACCGAACTTCAACAAGAACAGTAAGTTTGTGATGGACATGATTGCATTTGTCCTGAACTTGGTAGGCAAATATTACCAAGTGCTAGACGGTATTGCGGAAGTGCTGGATAGTTGGTTGGAAGGAGAAATTGAAAATGTGGAATTTGGTCTTGGTAAACTCTGCGATTTCAAGGGTAACAAGTTAAAAATATAAGCAAAAAATTTGGCTGTTGACGATTTAACAGTAATTTATGCTCCCTAGTCTGAATTACTAAAGAAAAAAAAAATGGAAAAAAGTGCAATTATTTCAGATTCTGGAAACTTTCATGCAAAGTATTGACCAGCAATATGATATTTATGTTTTCAAAGTAGAAAATCTTACGTTACCTCACCTCACATTTTGATCGCCAATAATATGCTCGCTGATTTTTGATTTACGCTGATTAAGTGTTGATCCACTAAATTTCAAAAAAATAATATATTCACATCCTAAAGTATTCTTCTTGTTATCATCAACCGTATACATAGATTGATTCTAGCATGTTTGCAGAATCCTTTTTCTTTCTTTTTTTAAGATGCAAGGATTACAATATAAGGGATAAACTATAACTTAACACAGTAGAGTAGTTTCCAACAACGAAGTGCTTTTTAACTTTTTAGCTTTATGTCATACGTCGCAGAGTAGCTCTTTGCCAAACCTAAACAAAACTCTGCTATTTCCGAGCGAGAAGATTGCAAGAAGAATATCAACAATGCCCGCAATAAATTAGCCAAAATTACCCAATAAACACGCTCGCTCGCACATCGATTAATCATTCGCTCGGACAATTGATTAAAACTTTTCCAACGTTGTCATGACATTCGAAATCGGTCGCCCCATCCTGCGTCGAGGAAATCACGCAATAGATTGGCTCCCCACTGCAACCAAGTCGTCGAGACGGACTCCCACGCGTAACAGCACGTTCTCGTCGGATGGATTAAATGGAAATGGCTTTTGCCTTCTCAACCGTCCGATAAAAGATCATATTTTTATTTTCCTTCCCGTAGAAGACACTGCGGCCAATAAAAACAACAAACGTCTCAAGCCGTCAGGCCTATACAGTTCCGTTGGTCTTGGTGCTCTATTTCATGGCTCTTGGTTTCATTTGGTTTCATTCGAAAGGTTAAAAATAACCCGGAATGTCCAATTTCTTCCAACAGGAGCCGCAACGTTCTGACAGTTATCGCCAAATAATCTCCTGGCCATAACTGGTTTCTGCCGACGGTATTTTCAGTCACCCACTTGAAATGATCTTTCGCTGAAAGATCCACTTCAGAGCTTCCAATGATCGTCGAGTTCCACATTTTCCACCTCCACACTCCACACTAGGTGAACGACCGAAAATAAATCACTGTTTACTAATATTTTCCCTTGACTCACTTGTAGGTAACACGATCGAGACCTGGTCCATGAACGATCTGCTACAGCTGAATGGAGTTACAAACACAGCCACAAATGGAACCACTACTGTGACAACAACCCCCGGACAGAAGTTGAACGTAATCGCGTCGATTGTCCCCAAGAAAAATACTACCGCCAACAATAATTCCACCGGTGTCGTTTCTCACAAGCGCACCCTCGGAGAAAGTACCGATGGAAGCAGCAAACGCGTTAAACTGAATCCCACCAACATCACCGTAAACCAACAGCAATCTCCCACGTCTTCGCCTCAGTTGCTACAGCAACTCATGGCGCCGTCCCCTGTTCCGGCCAAGGCCAAAGCCAAGTCTAAGTCGTTGCTGGACCAATCGGAACAACATCGATGGTCCACCGGCAAGGTCAACGGTCTGCAGGAACAAGCATCCAACTCGGTTCTCATGAACCTCCTCGTCAGCGGATGCGACGTAAGTGCTGGTTATACCTGCTTTCCCCGCCCTAGCAAGGCGGCCAAAGCCTAGCCCGGTGGCAACATCTGCGGTGGCTCTGCCGTCCAGTTCGCGAAGGATAGCAGCGCCACCAAAAGCAGCGCTAACGCTAACGCTAGTCTGGCCGTCCTGCGTCGTAACTTTCTAGTTCCCGCGAAGCTTCATCTCGTTCGTAAATGAGAGACCTCAGAGTAGACAGTAGCAAGCAAACAAACGAAAACAGAAAATGAGAAATCTTGTCTAACTTAGGTGTAAAGAGACAAAACCATTACTGTGATAGTTGTTATAATTTTAGTCATATACATATGGATTAATAACTCTCGTTGAAAATCAGTCATCATCATCACCTATTGTTAATACAAAAAGCGATTATAAAGAGAAGCAAAAGAATGAAGTTACAAATCATCAGAAGTAAGCAAATTATTTAAATAGTGCATAAGTGTACTCTGTTACGTTTTTTCTTAGTTTTAGAAGAAAATCGAACCTTTTATTTTGTTCCCTCGATCCCCAAAACGGAAAAATTCTCTCCTCGTACATGTGTTTTTAAGTCGTATAAGTGAAACGAAAATCGGGAGTACCCTCAAAACTCAGCCATCACACTTTATACTTTTTGAAATAAAACAAAATGTTGACGAAAAACAAACCTCCATCGTTCGTATCATTTCTTTCTGTTCGTTCCCTGATTTGTGTGCGTGTATCTCTCTTGTGTTATGTTTCGCGGTTCGTTTCCGTTCATTTTCCTCTTCTGTAGCGACAGAAACAAACACTTGAACAAACATGCAAATTTTGTACAAAGACATGAAATCGTCATAAGATCACAAAAAATACAAACAAAAAAACGAAACGACCGGCCAGCGAAACGTGTTCCGTTGGTTGCGTTGGTTCGTTGAGCCCCCAAAGGTACAAAGCAAACTAAGGTTACAAAAAAACTAAAAGGAATATTAACAAAAGAGTTGAGCTGTAGCGAAGCAATTGTAATAATTGTACAAAGATGATATATGATAAAAGAAGGGATGGTTTGAAGTGGGGAAAGAAGATGGCGGGAATGCGATCGCTCAGATACTGTTCGATTTGTTGTTTGAACGAAGCGGAGCAGGATGCGTTAAGTGGGATTTCATATACATTAATAAATAGATTAGAAAAAATAAAATTGTTCCATAATTCCTTACTTCTCATGGAATTGAATGTTTTCCTTCAACCAGTAAACGCTATCGAAGAAATGTGTTCTTGTCTACGTTTTTTACTATTTTTGCAATTTTTATACTATGCATTCAAAATTACGCGACTATTTATTTTAGTTTTGCTAGGAATTTATAAAAATGAAATGTTGCCGTTTGTATTGAGCTCGTTATTTAAAATATACTTGCTACGTGAGATCCGATTAATACTGAATCTAAGCTTTCTGGTTCTGATTCTACCTTGGGAATTTTCAAAACCAGAACTTTCAAATCAACTTTCAATTCAGATCCAGTTTCGACAACAGGATCAACATTTCAAGCATAGGCTTTCTTTTAAAGCAGTGGAGAGTCACAAACAAGGCAGGATATAGGACGCATCGGTATTCAGCAAGACCATGCTGAGGGTAACGGGTTCGATTCCCGGTCGGTCCAAGAGCTTTTCGTAATGGATATTTTCGTTACTTCCTTCGTTGAAGTGCTCATAGTACACTACTAAGCTAGGAAGCAGGTTTTGTATTGGGGTTGTGTACCAAGAAGAAAAAGAAAAAGAAGAAAAAGGGTAGCATATCGAACAAAAGTTTCGAACGAAATATTGACTTTTGGAATGACCGAATTATACATTTTTTCTCCTTCATTGAATAATTATTGCCTTATGATGTTAGGGCTATCTGTTAACTAATATTAGAAGCTCACAAGTACAGAGCGTCATTGCAAATGAGTCAAATCCAGATTTCCCAAACTCGTGGGGGATCAAAAAATAAACAATGAATATGAATATCTATTTTTTTTTTTGGAAATAATAGCATTTCAACTGTTATGGAACCAAATATTACTAGGGTGACGATGGGTATTATCGGCAGGTTTGTTCTCTTCGTCATGAGGGGTTTTTGTCGACCAAATTTCCTGAAACTTGGTCATATAATTCAGCTTGGTTGGGAAGGACTTGATGCCAACTCTGAGTTCAACAGCTTTCAAAAAACCCCCCATGACGAAGATAAAACTGCCGAAAATACACAATTTCCCTACCTCGTTTCACTGTTTAAAATGGTTCGGAGAACAATACACACAGTTGACTTTTTAAATTCAAAGCTTGACCCTTGGCCACGCTTTTCTATTTTTCCCAAGGGGAATGCCACTTCTTCTACTAATTGGAATAAACCGCTGCTAGCTCAATAGACGACGGATAGAAGCGGATATTTCGGCAAAACAAGTGACATCCCTACGATTTTGTCATTTATTTCTGATCAATGTTTGACCAGCTTCTGTACTGTTTATCGTGCTAAATTGCAGTGCAGGAAGTGTTGATAATGTTGAATAATAAATTCAAAACCAACAACCAGAGTTTGAAAAAAAGTTCCTAAACTTACAAAATTAGTAAATGTTTCCTGGTGTAGGAACAACAGAGAAACACTGAGATACAATCCATCCATTCTGACTGATGATGCAGTCTTTGAAATAAACAACAAATGATCAACGCTGAAGAACATCTGCATTTGCATCGAAAAATAAAACACGCTAGTGCAACATACACAAATCGCCATAGACGATCAGCGATATTCAGAGGATGTTTTGTTTAAAAATAAAAGTTTAGCAGCAACAGAAAATTAAGTCTCAAAACAATTTCTAAAAGGGGTTTTTAAATCACCTTTTGACAGCTGGGCAACTGCTTGACAGATCCTCTCTTTACAAAATCCAACGAGGGGTGATTCAACAAATCGCTTTCATACAAACGTTAAATTGAGTATAAAATAGGTTACCTTGCATCAAAATTCACGAAAATTTGGTTTCAGATTTAGAAAATGTAGATCTCAATCTATGAAAATGGCATACATTTTCGACATTATGATTTTTTTTTAAACGCTTACTATCGTTACTTTGGCTGTCCAGTTCCACTATACACTGCGAGAAATAAGTCTAAAGAAAGAGCCGAAATAAGTCTAAAGACAGACACTTTTTCCATACAAATACTGTCTTTATACTTATTTTAAACTGAAAAGTCGATGTAAACGTTTGCATGGATGATAATTTATATTACTACTTAAAATTCTAGTTTTTTTAGGGATGCAGCCAAAATTTCATAACAATCGAATCGCTTGAAAAAGAGATTTGATCTCTAAACATGGTTATTTTGTATGGAAATCGGCTCTGTCTTTGCACTTATTTCTCGTAGTGTACTTAACTACGTGTAATGATTAAAAAGTTTGCGTTTTTCGTAGCTATGAGAGCACAGTTTGAACATGCATGGTTTTACTAATGCTAAGGTTGTTTTGAAACTACATACCTCACATACTGATTTGGAATCAATTTCACAAAAAGTTCCAGGATAACCTGTCTTGAACGTTAATCTGTAAGACTTTCTCAAAGTGCAGGTTCTTTGCTGTGGGTAATTATTTCTAATTGCTGATTATTATTTCAGCGTACACGTACAGATGGGCAAATTGTGTAATAAATTTAAAAAAAAAAATAACCACAGCTTAGGTCTCAATCTTACATAGATTGACATCTAGAAATGTATAGGTCCCATTGTCTGTGGCGAACACTTTTATTAGTTTTATAAGCTTTTTCATCGCATCAATCGGAACCAGTTTCCACCATCTGGTATACATACCGTGCGTGATGAGCAAGCGATGAGCATCACTTACAAAAAATATATCTATTGCAGTCCCTTTCCGAATTGCGCCCTACAAATACAAATAGCAACAGCGCAGCAGGCGATGTGTCGCACGTGAATGCGAAAACCGTGGTAGGCCACTCACTGCTCTAACTAGCTGACTATCGTCGTGTAATTGATGGTTGGTTAAGTCGCAGTAGCCGCCACACATCAGCGGCACGAAAAAGTGGGTGTGTCCGCCCTTTAGTAGTAGTACCTACATTTGCAATTTGTTTATTTTTAGTTTTGATTTTTTTTATCCACACTGACTGCTTTGTTGGTTTGCATAATTTTATCACCCTTTACCGAGGTGAACCTATTATTCGTATGCGAAAAATCAAACACTCTATATGGGCGCAAATAATGAATGCAACTTCCATCTGGCAACGTTTGTTCGCAGCAGGAATGTGTGATAAATTGCATTGTTGAATTACATTACTGAGCTGAGCGAAAATGGAATTAATGCGACATTTGCAAAATTTCACAAATGTCTGTTACGTGAGCATGTTTTAGGGAAGAAACGGAAGAAGAATTAAAACATAAACAACAAAATATGTTTTGTAAGCGTATCTGTAGCTCAATGAAAAATAGTCGGCTACAATAAACAAACAACAGTTATTTGTTTGAATTCACAAAGGAACCTTGTTGATCATTGGCTTTCTAAAATTTAAGTAATCTACCAACACTGCCATTCATACAAACAGCTTCCATAGATTTCGAAGTTTGTTATTCAATATTGTGCTCTTTAGAAAGAAAAAACAAATTCAAGAAAACACATTAATTACTTCGGAAATATATAAAATAATTTGATAATAATTTCATGCATTGGCCACCTGAACCGGAAACTATGGACAGAACAGCCACCGTAGCCTTTTTTGCTTGACAAAACTCCATCGTTGTCACAACAGTCCATGTACGGTTTGCTCCACTGATCCATTCAAGATTGTAGAGTGACACTTCTGAACTAGTTAAGCTCTTAACCCTTTGGAGCCGGATAGTTTCGCCACTGCTGCCGCAACATCCGCTAGGGCCTCAAATACGTTTGTTATGCTCGATTTCATCGCCGGTGTCATATTGACCCTTCCGGCTCCGAAGGGTTAACGATACAGGATCAGCGGTGATTTAAAAAAATGCATCACAATTCAAAATTTTGATGGTTCGGTAATACTAAACAGATCATGTCTTAGGTTTGCAATTTTCGGAGGAAAATGATTGTAAATATAATTCCAATAGTTGGATCTTATTCAAATTGAATAGACAGACACCCATCAACATTATAAACAGAAGTAGAGCTTAAGATGTTTGAGAGAACATGAAAAACTGAGGGATCGACGGGTCAGAGTTGCATAGTTTTTTATTGACATTTTCTTAATTTCAGTCTTTTTCAATATATACGTGGTGGAGGACTCATAAATAGCGATTAGATCTCGCAAGAATTCGATGAAATCAGAATACTACAAGCAAACAATGATATCATACATATTTTACTCATGAGTAGTATTAGTATTTAGGCTAGACATTAGAACCCTTGCAAGTAAATGCATTAAATGGCAATTGAAACCCAAAACTAATAAATAAACACACCAATGTTGATGTTATTTACACCATAATCACAGTATATCTGCCACTAGGGAGCGATTTGACTAGTGTACAATGGGGCGATTCGTGTATTTTTTCTTGTTTTATATTATTTTTAAATGATGTACCACAACTAACCTCAAAGTTTACAATACAAGTGGAACAATACAAAATAGGGACATCCAGGTTTAGTGATTTTAATAACAACAGCGATACAAACTCGATACAAATAATAGAGATACATAGTTATTATGGACAGGTACAAAACGTAGTTCAGTCGTCACAAATATATCAGAATCATCGATAGTACCCTGTACCCACAATTGTTAGTTGTTTCTTTTTGATACATAGTTTTATATTTGCGCTCTCAAAATATTTTATTTGTAATTTGTTATCAGAAACAAAATAAAATATTTGACTTTTCGAAAGTAATCTTGAATCAGTGGAAAACCTAGCACAACCGAAAATTTAAAAATTATGCTCATGGAGCAGATGCTAGTTGCACCACTGATTTAAATCTACTTTACCGACCACACTTGGTTCAACATTTCGGAGGAATAGCTTGTTGGGAGGAATGGGATTGTTGCGTTGTTGGTAGCTACGGAAACCAACAGAGAAAGAGCTGCGAATTTGAATGTTTTTATACAAACAAACGACTATAATCATAAACAAGCGGGAGAGGCGATGGATTTCAAACAAGTTGAAATGGACGATTAAAATGAAAAAAGAACTGATTAGTAATTGTTAAGGTTGTTTTATATGTGCATATATGTAACTGTTACTGATCCGGGATAGGAAAGGAGACGAGGTAAACTATGATACCAAAGATGCAACAGTTGAGTAACGTAATGTTAGGATGAGAGGTGAAGAGAAGCGAGTAAATGTTTTGACGTACAAACACGAAAATGTAGAAGCTTTAATTGTATTCAAACCCAGTTATGTGGAATTTAGTTTCATCAATCTGAAGAAAGTCTTTGGTTATATTTGACACAGTGACAGTAAGCATTGCCAAATTAATTGTTCCATCATATCGTGTTTTTACTTTCCTCAAATTTTATTAACCAGTCTTCAGCTCAGTTTAACAAATGAATGTCTTACAAATCAAACCACCGACGACTATCGCGATTCAACCGTTTCTAATTAGGATAATTTCCTACTACATGTTAACCCGTATGAATAACCAATTAAGCCTACAATCAAAAATATCCACCTGATGAACCTCTTGTTACACTCTTTCCCCGGTGTTTATATAATGGTAAACATCAACTTTCCGTCCCATGTAGTTCACCCAAGTCCTCGTTAAGCCCTAACAGCTTTTTGTTTGCACCGTCGTTAGTTCAACATTTCGGTTCATCAGTACATGAATCTGTAAGAGAAGCGGCAGCATTTGAAAAAGGTATATTTCAATCCTATAGCGATTACGTAATACTAAGCATATAGAATGCTTAGGGATGAATAAAATTCATGAATTAATAAATTTACATTTATAAACACAACTGAATAATAAAACTCGAATCAATTCAAAGCTATTGAAATTATAAGAATGAAGCAAACGTCGAAAAGACTAGAGAAACGACTTAAATGCGAAAGTTTTTACTTTAAATCTTAAGATATATACAGAACATATGACGATGAAAAGCAGAAATTATACACAGACAAACCTCATTCAAAACGGATTACACGCAAAACTAAAAACAACACAGATTTCAATGTGAAGCAAAGCAGGCTGACTCGAAAACGAAAAAAACGAAGTAAAATTGCCGAAATGTACAGCCGCACTCAGTTTCAACAACTGAATCCAAATATCAATAAAGGAAAGATGCAATAAAATATATGTCGATAACGAAGGATGAGCATGCAAAGATGATGTAAACACAAAACGAACGAAACGAGAAATGATACAAAATGTTGATGATTAATAATGGTGAATTATGACAATTAAGACTCACGGAAGTACACACATACACAACACAGACACCTAATGTCACATATAATTATTAGAATTTAATCCATAACAACATACAAGTATATTCCTATTCGGAAAAGAGAGAGAAACGGATTGAAAGAAGCGATACTAGTGGATAACTGGATAAAACGGAAAATAAAGTCTCCGAATGTTGAAAACAAAAAAAAAACGTTGTTTTTGTTCTAATCGTGATTAATTTGTTTCGTTTTAGCTGATGCCGTAGTTTCTTTTCAGGATGAACCAAGCATTTATATGACATTTGATGACATGGCATGTTATATCACAAACACACACATTTTTTACTATACTCGATATAGAGATTCTTATACAATTTTATATTTTTTCCATTATAACACGCTGTCCGACCACTTCGTTTTATCAGTTTTCGGCACAATTTTAGTAGGTTGATCGTGAAAAGATGTGGAAAGTACCGTCATTTTTATGATTTAAATTTCAATTGATTCGTTGCTCACTCTGCCGCAGTCATAGTTTATCCTGAAATAAAACATGATTTCGAACACAATAAATCTTCTGGTGAAGGATGATCTAGCTCTTACACATATTTGATCGTCACGATGGTAACTCATGTTAGATCAAGATTAGATGTCAAGCGGTTGCCCCAATCCTATCCTATAACACCCGAAAACAACAAGCCATCAAGCGTCTCCATTAAGCTAATAAGATCGTTTCGTTACATAAAGAATTCCTCATCTTCATTACCGCTATCAAAAAAACCGCCTGACATTCTATTTTTACCCTACAAGAAACCAGACCATTTGCTACGCCATCGTTTACGATTTCATTCATCCAAATTTCCCGCCCATCTCTCTTACACAATAATGCCCCCAAAGAATATTTGTTCTATCCTTATGATTCACCCACCGTCGCCACCACCGCACACGGCAACAAGAGACCCGGCACACCGTGAAGAAGTTGTCAACATAGTTGGAGCGAAAATAAATTTGAATTTAAAAACAAGCCTGACACAAAAAACGGTGTCACATAAATTGTTCTATTTAGAGCGGGAGAGCTCCTCCTTCGGATGGCGATCATAGGACCGACATTGCGAATAACAGGACGGATTTTTTTTTCTTCATTTTATATAAAAATACAAAAGTTGGCAAAAACAAAGCCAGAGAATATATACATATTTCATTGCACATTTTGCATGTAGGTACGCCGCCGGCTCAACTTTCGCTTTCCTCGAGGATAGAAAGTGCAAGCGGTGATGCAACGTGGGTACATGAGGTCGAAATGTTCTGCGACTATGTGGCAACGAAAAGTGGGTTCAACACACCGACCGCATATTAGCATTGCTGTTCTGACTCCTAGACCGCCCATTATAGTAGAACCTTCTTATCTAGATTTTGTAAATACAATAACTGCCATTCCAATAGGTTAGTGGATGAGCGTGTTACAAGGGAAAAGCCCTGCACTGCATTTGTTTTTGCTGGTTATTGCGTTCAGTAATACGAAATGCTGTGTATCAGCAATCGGTTTGCTGAACTATTCAGCAATTTTGACAGATAATCAGCAACGCTTTGCTGAAATTCAGTAAAAATTTTGCTGAAATTCAGTAATTTCTACTGCTGATTTTTTTGTGCTTGAAGCATTTCAAAATTTTGGTTTGTGTTCCGCGTCATAATTTAGGAATGTATCATGATCTTTTTGTATCTGTATTAACGAGATTTTTAGCCCTTGGCTAGTTCATCACACGCTTTACTTCCATTCCGAAAAAAGAACTTCCATTTTTTTAGAGTTTGTCAGGACTCGGATTCGACCCCAGGTACACGGCGTGATAATCACGTGGTTTACTATCACACCAGGTCCACTCCACAAGAGAGAATCATGTTCTTTCTTGACACTTGATGGCCTGCAATTCGTAGGGGTGAGTCTACGCCGAATGTAGCATTCATCTCCACTGGTCTCGGCCCTGTGCCAATCGCTTCCAGTTACCCTAAATATTTAGAGCTCTTAGATCCTCCTCAACTGCATAAAGCCGTGTGCGAGGCCTACCACGAAGCCAACTACCCCTTCCTGATTTTCTGCAGAATACGGTTTTAGCTTGTCATTCCTACGTTACACGAGCTATGTGCCCTATCCACAGCAGCCTGCCGTGTTTTATTCGCTTCACTATATCCATCTCTTTATGTACTTGGTACAATTCGTAGTTCATGCAACGCCGTCAGCTGCCTTCCTCCAATTTACTGCCAAGTGTGATCTTCGCAGCACTTTACGTTCGAAAACTCCGAATGCTCTCCGGACAACTTCTCTCAACGTCCACGATCCATGGCCTTATAGAGCGACCAGGAGAATCAGAGTCTTGTGCAACGCAAGTCTACGGGACTTAAGCTAGTTTAGTAGACCGAAAACGACCTGACTCGCAGTCGCAGCACGTCTTCAAACCTCGCAAGTAACGTCATTATCGTACGTCACTAGAGTGTCAAGATAAACAAAATCGCCCACAACATTAAACTTTTAACTTTCTAGCATAACTTCGTCACCACTCCGACAGCCATACCAATGTTGACCACCAGCAGTCATGAACTTTCTTTGTGAGCGTACACGAATCAGTCAAAACAGCTTCACTGGAAAACCATAATCTGACATAAGTAGTTTCTCTTATCAATAAACAGATTATGAGTCTACAAATTGTACTCCCGAAATTTATCGAGAATCTGCTGCGGGTTGAACATCTGATCCGTCGATGAATGGCCTTCATAAAAACCCGCTCGAAATTCGCCGACGAAGGACTCCTTAATCGTCCTCTGTCTGTTAAACAGAGTTCCGGACAGAATGTTGTACGTTGAATTGAGAAATTCCTCTGTAATTTGCGCACTCTAGTAGATGCCATTTCTTGCATAGAGGATAAATGAAATCATTAAATCAACTAGCAGGCATTTCTTCCTATTTCCATATCTTCAATATAATACGATGAAAGCGTTGATACAGCTGCTCACTATCGTGTTTGAGAAACTCAGTCGAAAGTTTGCTCTACCCATTAGCTTTATTGTTCTCAGCACTCTAATGGCTTTCCTAACCACGTCTAGCGTTGGAGGTTCCACAGCCTATCCATCGTCGTCAGTTTGAATTATGTCTCTTACTCTTCCATTCTAAACGTTCAACAATTCCTCGAAGGGCTCTCTCCACCTGGCAGCCACCAATGTATTATCCGTCAGAAAGTTCGTTACAAATGACGGGAGAAGTTGCTGTTTTTCTCCGCACGCCATTGACATTTTCTTAAAACCTCCGCATATCATTCTGTTTCATACTCTCCTGCGACTGAGCAATAGCATTTTCCTAGTGATCTCTTTTCTATTTGCGAATTCACCGTTGTTCCTGTCCTCTTGTCCGACCTGCGCGTTAGTGTCACCGATGATAATCTTATCGTGGTGTTTTGGGCATTCTCCATAGGTCTTGTCAAGACACTCGTAAAATGCATCCTTCATGTCATTGGATTTGTCATTCGTCGACCCCTTGTTCTGCCATATCGCTACCGCTGGTGGTAGATTTTATAGTTGATTGAGGTGTTGGCGACGGGATCCACCACCCTGAGTTCAGCAATACCAGATTTGAGCCACCTCGCTTCCTGAATAGCAGCCACGCATACACCAATTCAGGAGCCAAAAGGCTCACTTGGTCAGGTTCATTTAAGGTCCTGACGTTCCAGGTACCGAGTTTCCAATCATAGTCCTTATTTCGTTGCGTTGCTGGGTCGGTTTCCGATTCGCATTTTTTTTGTCGATCTCCATATTTCATAGTGAAAGGTTTCTACAGACTACCTTACCGAGATCGTGGCTGCTACCTCAGATATAGCTGACGTGTTTCTTATTCAGCCGCTGGTTGCCAGAACAGACGCTGTTTGAGCCGTACCTCTTTGGTGGATAGACGCTTGGCGCGCACCTCTTCAATTTAGCTAAAGTCAGAAGGATAACGGTGCACAGGCTGCACTACCAGCTAAGCACATAACCGCCAGGTCTTTGTAATCGATTGACCCGTGGAAGTATAAGGTAGAAACTTGTAAGGGCTCTGTTGGATGCTCCAGGTTGTCGTTTTACCATTTTGCAGCCCAAAGACAGGCTTTACATAAGGAAAGAATGCAGACGCGTCACGCACCGACCGAATGAAAAAAAAAAACGGAAAAATTCAGGCTCGGTTTCCCATACGCTAAGGCATCGTATATAAATTATGAAGCGCTATAGGAAGAGGGGGATGTCATTCTTACCATTCCAGGCTTGTCCGCACTGAGCACATGCAAATTCTGCTCTTTCGATTTACATCACCAACATAACAATAAATTTGCAGTACTTCTATCTTACCTGGTTGAAGGATGTTGAAATATCTTAAATGTTATTTCGAACTGTCAAAATACCAAACCACAGAGCCAAAGAGATTTTCACCAGGGTAAAAACACTCCAGTGAATTTCACTTTGATCGCTCCATGCATCTCTGCAGTGCGATTTTTGACAGTTTGAAATGACATTTAGGATTTTTTAACATTCTTTTGTCACACTGTTGAAAATGCTTTGACATCCATGTGCACAATAGAAACATGTACTCGATGAACAATTTGAGATTTGAATTGTGAAAAGAAATCCACGTACTCCGGTGAGACTCGAACTCACGACTCCCAATTCGCTAGACGGGTGCTTCTATTCCTTCAAACTACGGAGTCACTCGACTATTTCCGTCGCCAGTAGGCCTAGAACTGAACTCGATTCCACAGTCGCACAAGGTTATCTTCTTTTCAGAATCCAAACCTCCTTCAGATGGGATTAGTTGAACGATTTCTTCACCTCGGCTTAACCGGTAAGCCAGGCTTACCCATACAGTTAAACCTGGTTTAACGCTTAAGCCAAGGTGAAGAAATCGGCCCTTAGGGGTTAAGCCGAGGTGAAGAAATCGACCCTAACACATACACTGTTGTGCACATGTTATGTCAATGCAGGAGAGGAAATTATTTTTGATTGTCGGGAGCTTCGGCCACTGCCTCCCAATTACTTATTGGTATGCAATTAGTAAATTAGAACACTATAGTGTGCAGTCTGACACTAAGGACAGAGGAACTTGTTTGTTTGTCTCTAAAAGCAACCTTGACTAATTTTGACCCACTGAATCCGAATAAAATTGTATTCAGCACTAGCTGTCCCGGCAAACTTTGTCTTGCCAAGCTTTGGTGGTTTGACAACTGTGGAGGTCATCACAGCAACGCACTTTAGATTGATTTAACCCTTTGGAGCCGGAGGTGTCATATATGACCCCGGCGATGAAACCGAGCATAACAAACGTGTTCGACACCAGCGAGGTTGCGTCGACAGCGGCGAAACAAATCGGCTCCAAAAGGTTAATTTCGATCGCACTGAATTTCTTCCCGGCTCATAACAAATCAGTATTTTCACTATATTCATACTTTTCCAAATGATTTTCGTAACTTTTTCAGCATATAAACACAGCCACCAAGAATACGAATCTAACCGTGCAAGAGTCATTTTGATCAGTTCATCCGTTTGTGAGTTTTGTTGCCTCAAAGGAACTTCAAACTCATTTATATATATATAGATAGATAGATAGATAGATAGATAGATAGATAGATAGATAGATAGATAGATAGATAGATAGATAGATAGATAGATAGATTCACAATTCCTAAATAATGATCAATGTACGCCTAACATGATGACAAAACATGCCCGTCTTATGAAATATTACCGTGATGGTTCCGTTCGAATACCCACGATAAATTCCGACAAAATATTAGTTTTCTAATAAAAAATGAGGAAAATCATGATAACTTATATAAAATTTTGCTTCCGTACACTTTGTTTTCGTGCACGGAATGCATTATAGAATGCATCTCAACTTGAAAATCTCAAGTCTAAACAAAATGCATACAAAAATAACAGTCCCGCAGTGGAAAGTGAAAATCTCTTCCCACGTGGTCGTTACAACTTCCAGGAATGCATATAAATTGTATAGCTGAGTGAGACACGATACCCCTCTCTCTTAGCTTGAGTCAAGCGAGATGCTGGTGAAACATTAGTCCCGAGAGCTAGTGACGTTCTGATACTTAGGTGGTGGCCCTCTATTGATCACCTTTACTACTACCAGAGTGAACTATTCACTGTGTTCCAACGTCACGCTTGAGAGAAAAACTCACATCCTGTACAAAAAAAAATAAGCAAAATGCAAACGTTCTTGCTCTCTTCATTCTCAATCTCCAGAATCCAACGACGTGATGCCGTGCTGCTCGCTGCTCCACCAGTACCATCATCAGAAAATGCATGACGTGGGTGGGTGGAACGCACATTTGGGTGATGTAGCACGTGATCCCCATAGGCATCTGACGTCACGCCAATCGGGATGTATGTATCGATTTTCGGTTATGACGGGGGCAGCGCAGCGAGCGCACTGCTTCATTTTTTTTTTCTCTGATGCATAGCGATGATGGAACTGCAAACGATTATCACCGGATTTGTCGGGCTGTTTGAAGTCGATGGGTCGTCTTAAATGATGGATGGATGACTGTGGCTTCAAACGGGTAGTGTACATGTTGCAGCAAAATGAGCAATTCATGAGAAGTACACTTGCTTAATTTAGTACAGAAGAACTATGTAGCTAGTTCGTGCAGTTTATAAATCTATGGAAAACAACTCACATTATGAGCGTTCATTGATGGAGACGCGCGGTTATTGATTGCTTTGGTGCTTATTACATTAAATGTAATAATTTTCATACCTTGTTAGAAAAAGTGATAGGTCTCGGTTTTATTATGACCGAGAATGATCTTGAAGCAAGGAAACTGGATAAGCATTCCTTATGTTTTTTTTTCGGTGTTGACTAGGGACTAGGGTTTCGATGCATGGTCAATATCGATATCATTTCATAACTTTTCTTTTCCGTTAAGGGCTACAAGCGTAAATTTTCATTCAAAATTATTTTTACAAAACCTAAATATTTTTTTGCATCCATCCATCCATTCATCTTTTCATGAAAATACTGAGGGTTTCTTGGTGGTTGAACCGCACTACCCGTCATAAGTACGGACTCACTTAAAAAAGTATTGCAACACTCATTGAATATTGCATCACCCCCCAAAAAGTTTAACATCACCTGAAAACAGCTAAATTTGTGCTGCTTTATCTTGAAATCCAGTACAGTCTTCTGCAAAGTTGTTCGGAAGGTCGTTGGCAGCACAATGGCAAGCAGTTTGATTCGCTATTCTGCCGCTAGGTGACGCTAGTGAGATGGAAGATGAGCATTTTTAACTAGCTTTTTCTCCTGATCCTGATGAGATAGAAAGTTCAAGTCTTCGGCAAAGTTGTTCGAAAGGTCAAGGAAAATTTAATGACAAGCAGTTTGGTTCGCAATTCTGCCGCTAGGTGACGCTAGTAAGCATGGAAAATGAGCATTTTTAACTAGCTTTTTCTCCTGATCCTGATGAGATAGAAAGTTCAAGTCTTCGGCAAAGTTGTTCGGAAAGTCTTGGACATCATGATAAGCAGTTTGGTTCGCAATTCTGCCACTAGTGAGCATTTTTAACTAGTTCTATCTTGTGATCCTGATGAGATAGAATGTTCGAGTATTCGGCAAAGTTGTTCTGAGTGTTGCAACACGTTTTCAAAAAAATGTACTTTTTTCAAAGTGGGCTTGAAAAATGTTTAAGCTAAATATAAACAAGTTGTTATTTTTGTTTACAAACAGCATAAATTGGTAATGATAGAAAAAAATGGTACAGTCACTTAAAGCCAGTTTTATTGAAGTTAGTGAGGATGTTAGTTACAGTAGTTGAAAGCAATCGTGCGGACATATTTTACGATATTTTTTATCGTTTTGAATATTTTTTCCATGAAAACTATTACATATTTAGTTGCGTATACTCCTCATTTCACTTCTTCTTACTAATCAACCCTTTGAAATCATTGAGAAACTTGTAAAGATTCCATGTTACCCGAAGTTTAAAAAAAACAGCAAATTTCGACTTATAATTATGTCATGCTAATCGTCGTTGTAGATTCATGTCAAAACAGGATATAATCTCCATGGAGACAAAAAATGTCGATTTTTCCGTTATGTAATTAATGGGTGATTTCTAAGTACATACATCCCTAATTTAAAAATAAAGTTATTCTTTCCGCTTTACACAGCTACACTAAGCCATACTAACTTGAAAAAATATAAAGTTTAACCTATAAAACGTCATTTAAATAATTTATAACGATTAGAATCATAACACGGTCCAAAATAGTTATTTATGTAACGAGTTCGTATTTATCCAACTCGGCAAGCCTCGTTGGATAAATGTACGACTCGTGCTGAAAAAAACAACTTTTTGCAACGAGTTCCATACAAAATTTTATGCAATGACTTTTTTCATAATGCAACTCATTTGAGTTGAATAATGTTCATAATGCAACAAATGAGTTGCATTATTAACTTTTTACATCTATTTTTCATTATGCTACTCATTTCAGTTGCACAATGAACCAGTTCGAAAAAATTGGCCATTATGATACCAAAATGAGTTGCATAAAACATAAATGATGATACTGAATTGCTTAAAAATCTTTTTATGCCCAGTTCTATGTTTTACTTTTCTGATTGCTCCCGACTAGAAATTCATAAATCTGAAGTTTTAACCAACCTCGTCTGGGGAAAAGGGATGGAAATTGATTTGAAATTTTGTAAAATCTAAAAATTCCAAGGTTCTCGATCGCCATTTCAGCTAAATGCACGATATCAAAAAAGGAAATATGTACCACAGGTGCAGCAACCATCCAAATTTCATGAAGATCGGTCAAGTCATTCTCGAGAAACAGTGCTTGTACGAAATGATGTTTTTAAGATTTGTTATATTGAACGCCAAGAATCCAACTGCCATAAATATTGCACAATTGCTGGTTCAAGCATGCTGTTTAGTGTCATGGCGTCTTCGATTTTTTTTTCTACTACAATAACGCGCTTCTATTGAGCTGTTGTTAAATATGATCAATTCCCCTAAAATTGGGATAAAAAAATATATTTTGATTTATTTTTTCAAGATACTGCGGGCCGATGTCTTCACAATGATTGTAGAAAATATTATCCTGAATAAGTTTGTCGAAGATGCTAAGCTTGTAACTCCATTACTTTTCAAGATATGTTACGTGCTTATTACACAAGTTTACAAAATAAAACGAAAGTCGTGAACTTCTGTCAACGACCAAAATTTTTGAAGCACAATTTAGTGCTGATTTCGAAACCGACCTTCAAAAAATTTTAAGTAGAACAGTTTTTGAGGTTTAGCTCAATATCGAGTTTTGCAACTTTTCAAAATATGTAATTTACTAAAATTCAAATATATTGCGTTTTGTTCAACCAATTTTAAATCTTTTTCCATAAATTAAAAGCTGAATACAATACCATTCGATCATCTGAATACAGGTTTTGCGTCAGATCGATGAAATTCAAGATATTGGCGAGTCTTAGGGACAATCTTCTTAAATTTTAGCAAAATTTCCAAAACTTTTTGAAGAAATGTATTTTTTTCAATAATAAAAAACCAACTTAAAAATTCTATCTCAACGTTTATTTGACATATCATATGTAGGCGAGTTACAGTAAAAAATTCAGCTCAATCGGAGCATTGATTACGGAGAATGAGATATTTAAAGTGAGCGACTTTGCTTAAAAATAGAACAAAAATCGATTTCAAATCATCAACCTTGTATGGAAAGTCGAAAAAATTTCCGCTCTACTGTAATTTTTTTCTTTCGCGTTTTCGAACTCAGGGCATGATTCTACACCAAAAATGATCATCAGCTTACCGAGTTCAAAAATGCTGTAAACTAGTGTTACCGACGACTCTAGAAAAAGAAAAAGAATTGGCTTTCTAGGAGACTTACAATTGCCTATATTGTGTAGCTTGATGTTTAAAATATTGCCCAAAAATATAAAGCCCGCTACATGTATTTTATTTTTTAAATTACTGAAATGATATGTTCTGCAAAGTTGTGTGTTTTACCATTATCTATACATTAGGGTGCCAATGGAATGTATGGGAAAAATTTGACCATCGAATTTCAAAAACGGGTAGTGCTCAAAAGTTTCGTCTCCTCAAAAAAAGTCCTCATGCAAAATTTCAGCTCAATCGGACTTCGCTAAGGGGTGGCCCAAAGCGGTCAAAGTTTGGCTGTTTTGAAACACGAAAAATATCCCAAGGTAGGGATACATGAAAATTTCGAAATCGAAAATTTTTTTTTGATGCCAAATGCCTTAAAAGTGCATGAAACGTCGAGATCTGGTGTTATCAGAAAAATTTTTTTTTGGAAAAAAATTGACTTTTTGGACTTAGAAAATTTTTGAGTTGGGAGAGTGAAATGAATTTGAAATGGAGGATTTGAATTTAGTTGCTGAAATATTCATAGCAATAGTACTGGAACATGTCTTATATCATCGTTGGCAACTGCTAGCATATTATATATCATATATCGTTAGGGTGGTTCACTTATTTTGCATTAGGGTGGTCCTTTTTGTAGAAAAAATTAAAAAATAAGATAATAGTATTAAAAAATCTCTTATATACCTGTAAGTCATTTTCAATGTTAAATATATGTAATATTTCATTAGGGTGGCTCATTTATTTTTAATTAGGGTGGTTCTTTGAGATGGAAATTAAGAACAAAAAAATATTTCCAGAAAATTTACCTGCCATATTTTTGTATAGTTTAAAACCATGATGCTTTATTGGCATATTACACTTTGTTGAGATATTCCTAGACCAACATGTGGAAAGGGCGTAACAACCATTGCGAATTTCTGCTTCTCCTGTCCCTTCCGGGCGTATCCTCAATTATTCATGAAATCTTTTATTTTTTTTTTAATTTTGATTTTTTTTGGGTGCTTCACTTATTTTGCATAAGGGTGGTCCTTTTTGTAGAAAAATAAATAAATAAAACGATAATAGAATTTGTATTTGTATTGTATTTTCCGTTAGGGTTGTTTTTTTTTTTTGGAAATTAAGATCAAAAAATACTTCCAGAAAATTCAACCAGCTAATATTTTTCGTATAGCTTCAAGCCATGATTACCTGCAAATCTATCGGTGACTTATCTATAATGGGATATTCTCTAATTATTATCTCTCCTTTCGTTCTATTTCATTAATCACGGCATCAGTATAGTGATTAAAACCGATTTCTATCTACAGAATTAAATATTGTGGTACGGACTACCAAAGAGATTTATTTACTAGAGAGGTTCATCTCAATGTAAGATTTTGAAAAGTTTTGTGAGACTAAATTCGAGTAAACATTTATTCAGCTGTTTCTATGAGGAAGAAGAGTTTAGTTTGAATAGTAAAACTGTTTGTTGAACCCCTAAGATGGGGAAGTTTTTCATTATGCGGTATTTGCAGATATAATTTACTTTTGCAATGGTCATGGCCAAGCATGCCCGTACTGAGCGGATGAAATTTATGCTCTTTTGATTTACAACACCAAAATAATCGTATTCATGCAATCTTCCTATCTTAACTGATAGAAGAATGTTGAAATAATTTAAATGTCTTTTCGAACTGTCAAAAAAACCTCAACGCAGTTCCGCACGGAGCGTTAAAATTCACCCGAGTAAAATTCTCTCCGTGTGCTCAGTGTGGTACTGCGGTGCGGTTTTTTGACAGTTCGAAAATACATTTAAATTATTTCAATATCCTTCTATCAGTTAAGATAGGAAGATTTTTTTAAATACGATGATTTCGGTGGTGTAAATCAATAGAGCATAATTTTCATACGTTCAGTGCGACCAAGCCTGGTCGTAGTAAAAGGCACGTAACGAAAGAGTGGGAACGGTTTTTTGATATTTACTAAAATCATGCTGATAGATTTTTGGTACATTACATCGAATATATGTTCCTAAAATACATCTGATTTTTTTTAATTTTTATTTTCATTTTCTTTTTTGTTATTCCTCTGTGTAATATCAGTTTCCAACAAGGATTCCGGAAGAGAGAGAGAGCACATAACACAGCGAAACAAAAATTAAATTTTGGCCTGTCTCAAAAGCAAACTTATGTGTCGCTGACAGTTTTTGGGTCGCTGAATCCGAATCCGTGCTCAGATTTGCTCCAGCACGTCAGGATTTTGAGCTATACCTCAATTTATAGGGCAAAATATGCGATTTTGGGCTTTTTTGACTGCGAGCCATTAAGCATGGAAACATTTTTTTTAAGCAATCAAAAGGTTAATTGGTCAATTAACATCTAAATTAACGACTCATGCAAAATATTTCGTTTTACCTAATCGAATTTGATAGATTTAAGCATTTTATGTTAGTATGAAAACTTGCATGCAATTTTTGGAGGGTGACTTGTATGGGAAATATCATACCTAACATAAATCGCTTAAAACTATCAAATTCGATATGGTAAAACGAAATATTTTGCATGAGTCGTTAATTCAGATGTTTATTGACCAATTAACCTTTTGATTGATTAAAAAAAATATTTCCATGCTTTATAACTTGCAGTCAAAAAGCCCAAAATCGCATATTTTGCCCTATAAATTGAGGTATAGCTCAAAATTGTAACGTGTTGGAGTAAATCTGAGCCCGGATTCAGATTCAGCGGCCCAAAATCTGTCAGAGACACATAAGTTTGCTCTTGAGATATACCAAAAGTTAATTTTTGTTACGCTGTGTTATTCTATGTTTTTGTTCGTCCCATCACGATAGAGTTTAGGTTCACTCACCACTTCGGTATGCTATATGGTAATCTTGTAGCTAAGGTATGTTTTGTTTAGATAGATAGAAAGCAACCTACTGTTGTTCTTTCCCCAGCAACGTTACTGTGTTCAGAAATGAAGCAGCCCAAAGCAAAGAATCTTTTTAGAAAAGATAAACAAAAAACCTTTGTTGCACATCATCATCGCCTATCAAGCTGTCATAATTTGGATACGTTTAAAATCAGTTTATTATTCCTTATTTTAAACCATAATAAAAATCTGGACCAACATTTGTGTTGCGGAACAACCATTGCAAACGCTTACTTACTTACTTACTTTCTCGTCCATTCTGGGCATATCTCAATATATTATGCAAACTTTTCCAATTAACAGATAGAGGAGAGTCAGCTCTATCTGTTACTGGTAAAAAAATCCAGGGACATAAGAAGCAGAAATTCGCAATGGTTGTTACGCCCTTTCCACATGTTGGTCTAGGAATATCTTAACAAAGTGTTACATAAAGGATCATGGTTTTTAACTATACAAAAATATGACAGGTGAATTTTCTGGAAATATTGTTTTGTTCTTAATTTCCATCTCAAAGAACCACCCTAATTAAAAATAAATGAGCCACCCTAATGAAATATTATATATATTGAATGACTTACAGGTATATAAGAGATTTTTTAATACATATTTTTTAAATTTTTCTCCTTATTTTTTAAATTTTTCTACAAAAAGGACCACCCTAATGCAAAATAAGTGAACCACCCTAACGATATATGAGATATAATATGCTAGCAGTTGCCAACGATGATATAAGACATGGTCCAGTACTATTGCTATGAATATTTCAGCAACTAAATTCAAATCCTCCATTTCAAATTCATTTCACTCTCCCAACTAAAAAATTTTCTAAGTCCAAAAAGTCAATTTTTTTCCAAAAAATTTTTTTTGAGATAACACCAGATCTCGACGTTTTATGCACTTTTAAGGCATTTGGCATCAAAAAAAAATTTTCGATTTCGAAATTTTCATGTATCCCTACCTTGGGATATTTTTCGTGTTTCAAAACAGCCAAACTTTGACCGCTTTGGGCCACCCCTTAGCGAAGTCCGATTGAGCTGAAATTTTGCATGAGGACTTTTTTTGAGGAGACGAAACTTTTGAGCACTACCCGTTTTTGAAATTCGAAAATTCGATTTTCATTGGCACCCTACTATACATGCTTGGTTCATCTTGAAACAATCCGAAACAAATCACGATTAGAATAAACACACATTGAATAATCGTTTAGGAAACAAACATGTATACATTGTCTTTGTTAACCCGAAAAAGAGATGAAGCTTCGCAAAACTTGGTACCTTTAGAAAATCATAAGCATTCCTTCGATACAAACGTGCATTTACTAATAATATTCTCGTATCTTCACAGAACAACATTCCCAAATTTTCATCAGATGCAATGATCGTAGAGGACCAACCGATGTATGATCCGAATGAATGTAAGTATTTTCCACTATTGAAATTATGTCGTTGTTGGATATTTGCAGAAGTTCACATGACACGTGATGTGTCATTCATTTGAAGTTGCAAAAAGTTGATTTTTTCAGCACGTGTCGTACATTTATTCAACGAGGCTTGCTGAGTTGGAAAAATACGAGGAATGTTAAAAAATCGAGTTTTGCAACGAGTTCCATCCTCTCCTCTCCTCTTCTTGGCGTAACGTCCTCACTGGGACAAAGCCTGCTTCTCAGCTTAGTGTTCTATGAGCACTTCCACAGTTATTAACTGAGAGCTTCCTCTGCCAATGACCATTTTGCATGTGTATATCGTGTGGCAGGCACGAAGATACTCTATGCCCAAGGAAGTCAAGGAAATTTCCTTTACGAAAAGATCCTGGACCGACCGGGAATCGAACCCGTCACCCTCAGCATGGTCATGCTGAATACCCGTGCGTTTACCGCCTCGGCTATATGGGCCCTTATCCGAGTTCCATACTAGTTATTTATGCAACGCGTTGCAAAAAGTTGATTTTTTCAGCACGTGTCGTTTATTTATCCAACGAGACTTGCCGAGTCGGATAAATATCAAGAGTGCTGAAAAATCAAATGTTGCAACGAGTTCCATACAAAATTTAATGCAATTCAGTATCATAATTTATATTTTTTACAATTCGGTGGCATAAGATTGCATTTTTCAATCACCAAAACTGTGCCGAAACGGCCTACTTTTCTTCACTAGCTCAAGAGTGCCGAAAAGTAGTACTTTTCAGCAATGTTAAGAGTGCCGAAAAGTATTAGTTTTTGGCACTTTTGCAGGGGTACCTTTTCCGCAAGTATTCCGAAACACTTATGTTTTTCCGTGGTCTCATGTGGATGCGGTGGTTGCTTCTATGTCTTTTCGACAGATCTAATCTGAATAGAAGCGATTTCCATTCTGATTTGATCAACCAAATAGACGTAGAGTTAGAAGCAGTAGCAGCAAACAACGCTTGGTGACGACGCGACTCCGAGTACTCGTGACACTTATGAACACAGCCTACCTGATTAAAAAAATAACGCTTGTGCGGATGCTCACACGTGGTTTTTCTTGAGCCATGTGGGGATAGCGTGGGGGATAGTCAGAAATGATCGTACTCAAGGGTATTTTGTCATAATTGCAAAAAATGTTGTATAAATAACTATTTTAAAATTTCTACCCCACCCAGTAACCGACGACGAAGACGAAGACCGTATCCCCATTCTGGCCAACCCGATGCTGGGAAGCACCACCACCACCGGATCGCCATCGTCCACCGGTCAGCTCACCATCCAAACGGAAGACATCGCCCCGAAGGGCCGCGGCAACGACGATTTCATGATGACCGTTTCACCGAGCCTGTTGACTCCGTCGGATTTGGAAATCTGGCGTGCCATCAAGCAGGGTTTGGACCCGAAAAAGATTCCGCAGAACTACGGCCTGTCGGTTGCTGCCGGCTACGGAGATCGTTACCCGAAGTCGTTGGCCACCACTCCGACCGCGCAGCTAGGAATGATATCTGACGACACGCACGGTGGAGCCGAGTGCGAAACCGGAGGAAACTTGCTGTCGGTGTTGGACCCGGCCATGGCCATCAGCGGATTGCGTACAGACGAGGATGACGACGACAGTGGCAGACAGTTGACAACAGGCCCACTGGACTACGAAATGACCATCCCGGTCAATGAGATTTTGCAGAATAATCTCATCTGATTGTGTGCTATGTTTTAAGGCAACTTCTTGTACGTTTAATATGATTCACATTTTAATTGAAACCGATTTCTTGAGAGGTACAGTTTTTTACATAAGTTTTAGATTCTCGAAAAAAATGCGATTAGTTTTGGAAATTGAACAAAATGAGTTAAACACTTTTCTCGATCTTTTCGGACACCTTTGAACCTTTCAATTTGCAAGCAGTGAAAACATGCAGTTACGAATGATAATGCTCAGGTAGTACAGAAACAAAATGGTAATTTTCTACAAATCTATACAACAAAAATAAATAAAGTAACAAAACAAGCATCAGCGTGATAGAAATGGCAAAGAAAACGGTCGAGCAGAGTCTTTTAGGGAAAGTTAATTGTTAATTATTGTAATTCTTTTCAATAATAGTTTAATTTGTGTTGTTGATGGTACTATTTACAGATTTTACTTTATTTTGTGTGTTTAATTTTACAACCTTCAATTTACTCAATAATAGTTTTCTTTTTCGTATATTTTGGGTGTCGGTGCAGAGATTCATTTTAGTTTAGAGAGAAAAACCAAGTACAATGACAGTTTGAAAATAGTCAGATTATATGATAGAGAGATTTAAGCAACAAGACAGCCGCAGTAAATCTCAAGTGTTCCACAAAACGTGTGGAATCGTAAACATATTATCCAACCGGAATCAGATATCTTCCTTTCGTGACCAACAACTTTTTCAATCTGCAGCACAAAATAAATGGATCGCATTTAGTGACGCATGTTATTGTCATTGAGCTTTCGTGCATATGTTTAGATCTATAGAACAGAACAATAATACCTAAGTTTGGTAATTCTTTACACGATATGATGAAAATTCCCACAGTTTACTTAACCATAAAATCTGCATTTTGCTTTCAGTTATCCAACAACCTTAGTTCCACAATTCCGAAAAAATAGTCTGAACAATTTTAACGCCATTAAAAATCTATGTCCAACAACTTGTGTGACCTTCTAACATTTGTAATTGCAAACCTTCAAATCTAACTAATACATGCGGACATTTTACAACACAAGAAAATAATGATACAAACCAAACTTTTATGGAGATATATCATACCTTATATATGTATACATGTAATCGTATAATAGACGTAGTGTTTGTTTTACGTATACACAACTAGAATTAGTACAATAAAGCAAAATTTATAACCAGTAGTTACGTAATGCAAGCAAATATACCGATGTTTTTTTTGTACCGAGATATATCACATCCCCCCCTATATCAGAACTGCCCATCAAATTTGTCAAGTTTTCAAAAATGTTTTCTGATTCTCATGTCCCCCATATTCTGATTGCACTACTAAAAGAAGCAGCAAATTAAAATGTCAAGCAAACACATTAAAATTAAGAGGTGCATCAAGTCAATTTGGTGTTTTAAGAATACTTTCTAACTTTACAAATCATAGTTACAATCAAATTTGTCGGAAAAAATATGTTACCCACGAATTTAGCCAGCTAGGTAAGTAGGTAGTAGGTACCATATAAATTTCCATTGCAATGCGGAATACGGGGAAGCAACCAATCGCTCCCAAATTTTGCACAGTTGTTTTGGACGCTAAAAGGAATCGAAAAAGCTTTGTTCCAAAAAATTGACTTTGATGACCCAGTTTAGTAGGTACCCTTATGAAGTAAGGTGGGGTAAGATATCATTTTTCAAACTTTCATAGTTTGCAATGATAAAATTGGCCAAACATTTCTATAGGTCCTAAGTGCAGATGAGAGGCTCTCTTTAAGTCTCCTCTTTAGGTCTCCTCTCTTTCGCTGCCGTAATTCTGCAAAGTGACGTGAGCGACATTGATAGTTTTGGTACATTTTTGGTTATTATGCATAAAACTCTTACTCATCCTCTAAGTTTCTTTCCATAAATGATAGATTACGCCTAGATTTTGCATTCTAATACAACAGACACACTGCAGTGTGATTTTTACACCATGGCGCTTACGTCACTTTGCAGAATTACGGCAGTTCGATTATAGCGTACTTGTATTTCTAAATTTTGATTTACTTCTTGCATCGGAGGGTAGATTAAACTATGTATCCTTTTGCGATCTACGCATCACAAGTTGTCAAAATGTCCACTGTAACATCGTAATAATTTGATCAGAAGAAAGAGAGCCTCTCTATTGCAGATTGGACCTTTAGATATGTTTGTCGCCAAATAGCCTCATTTGTTAGGCATCCAAAGTGGTAACAGCAGCTAAACAATATTTGCTTGATGCTTTAGCAGAAATATCCACGAAACTAATGCATTTGCATAGTTTTTTCTTTAGCGATTTCAAAAGTTGGTTCGCGGGACGGAAGTGGTGCACAAAGGCCATCTGCCATGGAGTAAGATGTCACTTAACCCTTTGAAGCCGGAATTTTTCCAAGCGTTGTTATGGAACTTTTTCTACGATTTTCTGTAGTTTTGGTGGCCAATAGCATAAAAACGGTAGAATATTATGCAGAGTATTTTTTCTGGATATCCTAGGTCATCCAAACTATTCTTGAGTTTAGATCTAAAATCTATGGGTGTAACGGTAACTTCTTTCATTGTACAAAGGTACGATTTGTAATTTATCATGTCCAGTAAGTCTTCTGCAAGGTTAATAGACAGTATCAGATCGGTCGGGGTATCCTAGGTCATCCAAACTGTTCTTGAGATTAGATCCTGAAGTCCACGGGGGTAACGATAACTTCTTTCGTTTTACAAAGCTACTGTTTGTAATTTATCATATCCAGTAAGTCTTCTGAAACAATAGATCTAAAAACTGGTCGCAGTGACTTCTATACCCAACAAGGAATAAAAAAAAGTCCCTGGGCTTGGATTTTATCTTCCAGGAAGCTTTGAATTCAGGCATGTAGCCGGTGTGCTTTGCAGTAATGATTGGAAAAGCTGAATGTATAATCAATGGCAAACAATTCTGTAAAAATCAGATCTTCAAGTCATCTGATATAGTTGTACTGATCATGATGCTGCATAGTATGTCGACCATTTGTCGAAGTCATTTATGTGGCTGGAAAATATAATTCCAAGTTGGTGAGAATATTACAAACTGAGGGAGGCCCAGTCAGACTCCTGAATGGGCAATGTGGGTTAGTATATGGGAATGCCATTGAAGGTTTGTAATATTCTCCGAGGCTTTCGAAATCCAACAGGGCGCGTCCCCGTGTTGCGGATAGGGGGAAAAGGGAGGTTTTTCGCATTTGTACTGTAATCAGCCAATGTGATATCATTATATATTATCTCCTATGGTGTTGTAGTGCAAATGAATGATCTCATTCTATGGGAATTCGAACCTTGTAATGTATTGTTTATTAACTTCAATTTTCTAAGCTTGACAAGGTTTTGAAGACAAGCATGAGATGAGATAATTGCCTAATAGGAAAGTCACATCAGCAAAGCTTTTACATATGCAAATGCTATCCATGGGGTCATGTCTAGCATTTAATATGTATGGCAATGACTGCTTCTTACCTAGCAGGGGTACTACAAGACCACGCGGACATTTCGATTAAAGGCTTAGTTGGGAATAATATATTTTCCAGAACTTAAGGGACATTTTTTCAGGGGTGACTGGCGAGTTAGAGAGGGTAAAAGTTTCCGTTCGTTATAATTAACAAAATAAATAATCGGGCGCTTTTTTTCTATGACTTGCTTGGCATTTTGTGGATTTTTGTTTTTTTTTTTTGGTTTTGGTTTTTGGTTTTGGTTTTTTTTGGTTTGGTATGCGATTCACTATTGAGCCTTAAAATTATTTTGCATCTGAATAGCGTTGATATTGTCAAGTCTGTACCAACACCCTAATCCCACACCAAAATACCCTTTTCCTATCCCATGGCGTTTATGTGATCAGCAAAGACTATTCAGCCATTACCCCTCCTTATCATCGGCTTTGGACTGACTTGCGCTCTCATTGCCCCACCAAATGCTGCAAAATGAAAATGAAAACAAGGAATAAAAAAAAAGTCTTCTGAAAAATCACAAGACAATATCAGATCAGTCGGGATATCCTAGGTCATCCAAACTGTTCTTGAGATAAGATCCTAAAGTCTACGGGTGTAACGGAAACTTCTTTCATTTTACAAAGCTACGATTTGTAATCTATCATATCCAGTAAATCTTCAGGAAAATCAATAAACAGTATTAGATCGGTCGAGATATCCTAGGTCAACCAAACTGTTCTTGAGTTTAGATCCTAAAGTCTACGGGTATAACGATAACTTCTTTCATTATACAAAGCTATAATTTGTAATCTATCATGTCCAGGTCTAGGTCATCCAAACTGTTCTTGAATTTAGATCCTAAAGCCTACGGATGTAATGATAAGTTCTTTCATTACACAAAGCTACGATTTGTAATCTATCATATACAGTAAGTTCTCTGAAAGTTCAATAGACAGTATCAGATCACTCTGGATATGCCAGGTCATCCAAACTGTTCTTGAGTTTAGATCCTAAAGTCTACGGGTGTACCCGGGCAGAAGAGTATTACAAAGCAATGGCAAATTTTAAGGACAAAACATTTTAAGGATGGGAACAAAAAGAATTAAGGATGAGAAGCTATGGTCTCAAGAGTAGTATTGTTGAACTGGAATATCTCAAAACAATCTTGAAATGTCTCATGATATGCCAGGGGGATTACAGATTACAGTCTAAAGTTCATTGTGAGAATAACTACTGTTACTAGTTTGATAGATAGTTTGGACGACCCTCAATGTCCCAAAGGTTCATAATATATGGTCCACTGCTCGAATTTATACTGGCCTGCTTACTCCCACACGAAGTTTGACGTTTGAGAGGTGTCGGCACTGCTCAAACGTCAAATTTTCTGTGAGAGTAAGCAGGCCAGCATAGATTTAGTTTGGTCCAGTCACCGCGATTGGTTATGAAACGTTACTCAGTATGTCAGATATAGCTGATATAGTTCAGAACTCAAAGATAGTTTGGCTGACCTGGAACATTCCCATAGTATCTCTAAATGACATTTGAGATTTCAAGAGCTTCACGGATCTCAGCAGATTATGCTATGCTTCTTCTTCTTCTTCTTTATGGCTCGACGTCCCCACTGGGACTTGGCCTGCCTCGCTTCAACTTAGTGTTCTTTGAGCACTCCCACAGTTATTAATTGAAGGGCTTTCTTTGCCTGGCATTGCATGAATTTGTATATTGTGAGGCAAGGACAATGATACACTATGCCCAGGGAGTCGAGAAAATTTTCCCGACTGGAACGGGAATCGAACCCGCCATCTCCGGATTGGCGATCCATAGCCTTAACCACTAGGCTAACTGGAGACTGGTGCTATGCTATTATTTATAATAAAAATACATAAAGTTTTTCTTGTAGATTTGAAGGACTTCATTATAGAACAGTTTGAACGAATCTGAATGTCCCAAAGGTTTATAATAATATGTAGTAGACTTCAGGTTGGTCCAGTCATCGCGATTGATTATGAAACGTTACTCAGTATAGCAGATATGGCTGTTGTTGCGAGTGTAGACCCGAAGTCCTGAACTCTACACTGTTATCACGTTTACCGCATTTATCAGAAAAGCGCCACTACCGGCACTTTAGCAAAGGCACAGCTGCTTACTTCCTATAATTATACCAATAGCCAAAATTGTAAAGGCAAATCATGCTTATTTCCGAAGTTTTTCTTGTCAAATAAGAATTTTTGGCAGGATGTTTCTTCCGGTGATTTTCTTACGAATAAATATTTGATTTTTAGCTATTAATATAAACCATTCAGAATTAAAGCAATAGTTTTATTTTTTTTCAGAGGAATGGTACATTCTGGGGAATGGAATTCTGGGGAATGGTACATTCTGGGGAATGGGTTTCTGGGAAATGGTTTTCTGGGGAATGGTACATTCTGGGGAATGGAATTCTGGGGATTGGTTTTCTGGGGAATGTTATAGAATCATGGTTTTCTGGGGATTGGTACATTCTGGGGAATGTTATATTGCTGACTGCACCCCAAATTGGACTGACACAATAGTGTGCACACACCTTCAAAGTGTGATTGCAGCGCAGGGTCAAGTCGGATCGAGTTGAAGTCTTCGGTGCACTTATTCCTTGTAAATGGAGGAATAAGTGCACCGAAGACGTCGAGACGATCCGAGGCGAATGTGCACTTTTATCACACTTTTTAGGCGTACCAAAAAAAGTGTGATAGTCCAATTTGGGATGTAGTCTGCAATAGAATCCTATTAACTCGGATCAGAAACAGCTTATCAAAACACAATGTAAGGAAGACTTTGTCATTATTTGTTTTATCGGTTTTATCTGAATGCGAGTAGGTAGTGATTTTTGTCAACACGACCCGCAGTTACCGTTTCACATCTTGCTCTGTGTCTTGCTGTTCGTTGGCGTGTGACGTCATTGTTGGCAAGTTCATTAGCGAAAATGTACTGAAAACTAAATTGGCACTTACGTCAACTATGCGAATATGATGAACAGACTTGGTAGATATCTGCATTATTATCCTATATTATTTTAATCGTGTACATCAAAGTGAATATGCTATTCTGTACTAGTTGGCGCTAGTTTCAAACCATGCGCCATCTATGAGTGCTTTATTCAATCTGGACATATCTAGATCAGAAATGATAATCTACACGGACGACGAGGGAAAACTGCTTGCAGTGAGTAGAATCGCGCAAATTTAGAATCAAAACAATCGTGCATCTTTTGCTCTGTCGATCAGTTTTTTTGTTTGTTCCGTTGATTTTTTCAGTTTATTCAAGAATAAGTGATTAAAATAGTCCCAAAAATGGCACAACAGATGGAGAAAAATGTGGCCTCTGTGGTGACCGCCGACCAGGAAGAGGACGACTGCGGACCGCTGTTAATCGGGAAGTTGGAGGTTTGTAACGAACACTGTGTTTCCATCCATGTTCGATCATGATGAGCCGTTGTACTGGTTCTTCTAATGATTTTCAATCGGCGTTTTCAGGGCAATGGTATTACGTCGGGTGATATCAAGAAACTGGCCGAAGCCGGATTTCACACGGTGGAAGCTGTGGCCTTTGCTCCGATCAAGCACCTGGTCGCCATCAAGGGTATATCGGAGGCCAAAGCGGATAAAATTTTACTGGAAGCCACCAAGCTAGTCCCGATGGGATTTACCACAGCCACCGAATATCACCAGAAGCGATCGGAAATTATCCAGTTGACGACAGGTTCGCAGGAATTGGACAAGCTACTCGGCGGAGGTATTGAAACCGGCAGCATCACGGAATTGTTCGGTGAATTCAGAACCGGTAAGAGAATTAGGAATTTTTCAAAATTCTAGTATTTATGCACTATTAATTGCTTTTCCAGGCAAAACTCAAATTTGTCACACGTTGGCCGTCACATGCCAACTCCCGGTGAGCCAGAACGGTGGAGAGGGAAAATGTTTATACATCGATACTGAAGGTACCTTCCGTCCAGAACGTTTACTGGCCGTGGCTGAGCGATACAAATTGGTCGGAACGGACGTGCTCGATAATGTGGTTTATGCGCGTGCCTTCAACTCTGACCATCAAATGAAACTTCTGGTGCAGGCTTCGGCCATGATGGTGGAATCTCGTTATGCTCTGCTAATCGTGGACAGTGCCACTGCCCTGTTCCGGACGGACTACAGTGGCCGAGGCGAGCTGAACGCCCGACAGGTTCAGTTGGGAAAATTCCTGCGAATGTTGCTTCGGTTGGCGGATGAGTTTGGCGTGGCGGTAGTCATTACGAATCAGGTGGTGGCTCAGGTGGATGCAGCAGCTATGTTCACTCCGGATCCGAAGAAACCCATCGGTGGTCACATTTTGGCTCACGCTTCGACGACGCGGCTCTATCTGAGGAAGGGCCGAGGCGAGACGAGAATTTGTAAAATTTACGACTCGCCTTGCCTGCCGGAGAGTGAAGCCATGTATGCGATCAATGCGGATGGAATCGGCGACGTGAAGGAGTGATTTATGCATTTGCTCGGTGAGTGATTGAATAAGTATGAAACGAAACCTTACTTGAGTGTGCGAATGAAGGACGAGCGATACTATCGGAATGCTTTTCAAACAGCGGCTGTTGAATTACACTTTTTATTTAATTTAAAACTGATATTGCTAAGTTTACTTCATTAGATATCACTTCCAGATTATCAATTATTGATTTCTGATAACTACTGTCTGTTAGCAATTTATAAATGGAATATAAGTACACGTAATCATCAGTTACCTGTGTTATATATTTATCCTGTGTATGCAGGTATCCACAGAATTAGATGATGAAGTATAAGAAAACTGATTTTAAAGCTTACAAAAGCTTCAAACTAGAAAACGAGTATGTACAATGATACATATTGCCCATTTTACTGGCGTTTTACCAGATTTGCTGGTATGTCTGAAAACATACTGGAAAAACTTGTAGTTAGAAGGCACGAAATGTTGCTAATTGACAAATTGAGAGATGAAGTTTGTGAAAATTAGACACCAGCAAAACAAACTGCCTGGTGGCTAGGTATGCGGAGTGCGAGAGTAAGCCTCGGCTTCATATAAATGATTCGGCTCGCACTTGTCGTTAGTGGGCACAAACAGGAGTGTGTTGTGGATTGGCATCCGAAAAGAGAGATGAGTTTGTGAAATTGGAGTGTTCACGGTGCGGCTTCGGAGTCAGTTTGGCTTTCTATTCCGCAGAACCATTACCTGTTCTGTGGCTTAGTGGGTTAAAGCGCCGGTCTAGCGAATACGGAGTCGTGGGTTCGAATCCCACCAGAACGCGATTTTTTTCACAAATTTCATCTCTCAATTTGTCAATTAGCAACATTTCGTGCCTTCTAACTACAAGTTTTTCCAGTATAGAAAACGAGCTTAGTTCTATTAGCTCTAGTGCCTACAACAAGCTCACCTTTTGATAGATTTGTCAATCTGTGACTTTTCAGTGCCGACTGTTCGGATTGTAATAACTAGGTTATCAGAACAAGTTATGATAAAGAGATTTTCGAATAATTATAATATTGCAGAACGCCATTGATGTAGAAAAAGCAGTGCGTAATTGATTAATCGTTTTATCAACGGAGTACACAGCGCCCCTAGGGATAGGACATTTGTGCCGTAGCTGTAGGTTCTAGAAGGCTAGACCAACGGTTTTAGAAACTCACTTTTTATTAAGTCCAGAGTTTGTAACATCGTCGTACTCCGTCCGGTAGACGTATCGCTCAGCGGGGGTTAAAGCGCAGATCGGCCAGATCGGGACCAGAGGGTGCGCTGAGATTACAGAATTACATAAAAAACAATTGTTTATTTCTTACAAGAATTTAAATAAGGACAATTTTATTTATCGATGCAACATCAATCACTGTAAAAGCGTGCTTCAAATTAACATATAGGTGGTACGTCGGTGCATTTAGTCTATTTAAAATATTTTCTTCCTAGCCGCCGTGTATCTCTCCATGTAGGCTTCATATCCATCCAGCTCGGCGAAGGCTTTGGAACTGAAAAGGTTCCCATCTACTGAAAGATTGCAGATCTGCGAATCCTTCATGATTTTCGACAATGCCGCTGTGGCCTGCAGGCAGTTTTCCTCTATTCGAAAAGTTTTCAGCTTCGGACACAAGGCAATGTTTTCCGATACTTCCGAGATCTGATTTTGATTAACGTTCAGTTCCGTCACCTGGAGGGTGCTGACCTCCGGAGGAATCAAGGTAATTTTATTCCGGGATAAATCCAAAACATCCAACTGCCTCAAGCCACATACCATTGTGGGAAATTCGTTGATTTGATTGTTGCTAAGGTGGATTTGCTTCAGATTCTTACACTGACCGAGTTCAGGAGGTAATCGTACGATCAGGTTGTTCATGGCATTCAGTGTTTCAAGTTTGACTAGCACTCCGATGATCTCCGGTATCGAAATGAGACGATTCCCCACCACGTTCAGGTGCTTCAAGAGGGTAAATTTTCCAATGTCGTCCGGCAACTCTGCGAAACGGTTCTCGGACAGATCCAGAGTTTTCAAAACGTTGGGAAATGCTTTCAATGCCGATGGAAACTCATTTAGTCGCATTTGGGAAATCTTCAGCACCCCCGTCTTTTGCGCTGTTTCGAAATGTTGCTTGACCTGTTTGTTACCCATGGCTGAAATGTAGGAAAAAGATGTATGATGCAAATAAGGACTAAGATTGAGTAGATATTACTTTCAGGTGGTCTTCCAACAATAATGTTCCGAAAAAAAATTACAATATTTTCGTGAAACTGCGAAACACCAATCTGAATGAGTAACAAAACAACAGTGATTAGTAAATAAATAAAAGTCAGCTTTTTTCCTGAAACGTCATCATCATGTCATTATCGTCATCATCAGTCTCATCATCATCAGTACACTGAGCCTGGAAATCAGCAACTTGGGATATGCACGGAACCGCCAAACTACCCAAAATTGAGTTCTTTTGACACAATCCCATAGTTCGGCCCAATAAGCCAAATTTGAGTAAATCGATTAAACTCACACTAGGTAAATTGCCTTCACCTCCAGCAAAAACATTTACTTAAGAGTAGGTAAATTCAACCCAAGACCCCCCCTCATTCAACCCAAATTTGAGTAAACCTGCATTTACCCAAAATTGGCTTATTGGGCTCAAGGACTCCCGTTGGGTAGATGCATCTCTGTTTGTTTTTGACAACATCGGTGAGGGAAAGTGGGAAAACAACCTAATTTTGGGTAACTAGTTTATTCGATATACTCAGCATTGAGTAAAATCGACCCAAAAATTAGGTAGTTTGATTTCTCCGTGTGGGATATGGGAATAAGTATAATAACCCAAACATGATGTACAGGTAGGTACTCCTCGATATAACGTACAAAAAAGTTTTCTCTTTGTACGTTATATCGAAATGTACGTTATATCGAAGCAGAGAAAAAATAATATTTTTTATGCTAGTATTGATATATTCGACGTGAAATTAATCCCAAATAATGGTTTCGGTAAAATTCACAAAACCAATAATGAAAAACTTGAGTTTTGACGAAAAATTTCAATGTTGTACGTTATATCGAAGCAAAATGTACACACTTAAATTAAATCGCCGACCTCAGCAAACGGATTGCCGAGAATCCAACAGCCGAGAATCCCGTAATAATTTTTACTGAATCTCGGTAAAACTTTTACCGAGATGTCGTTAAAACTTTGCCGAGATCTCGGTAATCCAACTTTTTACCGAGATCTCGGCAAAGTTCACCGAAACTCGGTAATGGTTTACCGAAATCTCGGTAAAAATTTTACCGAGAATCAGTAAATATTTTACCGAGATATCAGCTGTTGGATTCTCGGTAAACCGTTTACCGAGATCAATTTCTGAATTTAAGTGTGTACGTTATATGGAATTCGCTATATCGAGGGTACGCTATATCGAGGGTACGTTATATCGAAGAATACCTGTACCTACTTGTGGGTACATCTAAGCAAAAAATAGATAGCCTTTATTTTCCGTGTTATGCGCGATGAGTAAAATTAAAAAGTAGCGCAACTCGGTAATGATTTCCTATCGTTATCATTTTTCCATTTAAGGACCCCTCGTGTGATATCAACAAAAAGTGTTGTGCGAAGCGCGTTTGCCAGTCAAATTATTATATTAAATTATATATAATATTTACAGTAAAAAAAGTGTTCAAAACCCTCGGAATTTCCGTTTAGTTTTGTGATAACTAACTAGCTTACAAAACCGGCGCGATGGTAGCTACAAAATCACACGTAGAAGAATTACAGGAGTATTTCAAAACGCACAATAAAACTCGCGAAGCGACGAAGGCTCACACCGCTAAAGTTCACTCGGTTGGTTGGAACTGTGACGGACGCCGGTTGGCGTCCGGCTCGTTCGACAAATCCGTGGTCATATTCACCTTGGACCGGGAACGATTGGTGAGCGTCGGATAGTGATTCAGCTTATTGAAAAAAAAATGTATTATAATTTTTTATTTGTCCTTACAGAATAAGGAGAGTACGTATCGAGGACACACCGGCTCAGTGGACCAGCTGTGCTGGCATGCTTCCCTTCCGGATCTGTTGAGCACGGCTAGCGGTGATAAAACGGTACGCATATGGGATGCTAGAATTGGCAAATGTGAACGGATCATCAACACAAAAGGTGAGAATATCAATATAACTTGGTCACCGGATGGGAACACTATTGCGGTCGGGAACAAGGAGGACCTGGTGACGTTCATCGACGCTCGGATGTACAAAATCTTGGCCGAGGAGCAGTTTTCTTTCGAGGTGAACGAGATCGCTTGGAGTAATGGTAGCGATTTGTTTTTCCTTACCAACGGACAAGGGTGTGTCCATATATTGAACTACCCGGATCTGAACCTGCAACAGGTGCTGAAGGCCCATCCAAGCACTTGCATATGTATTGAATTTGACCCGACAGGGAAGTACTTTGCGACGGGATCAGCTGATGCTCTAGTTTCCCTGTGGGACGCCGAAGAGCTTGCCTGCTTGCGGGTGTTCTCCCGATTGGATTGGCCGGTGAGAACCATTTCTTTCAGTCACGACGGCAGATTGCTTGCGTCTGCAAGTGAGGATCTTATCATTGATATCGGAGATACCGAGACAGGAGAAAAAGTTGCGGACATTTCGGTTGACGCCGCTACGTTCACGGTTGCATGGCATCCCAAGCAGTACATGTTGGCCTATGCGTGTGACGATAAAGACGCCAATGATCGTCGAAGGGACGCCGGAAGTTTGAAAGTCTGGGGTTTCACTGAGTAGTAGATTTTGTATTATCTAGAATAAGTATCTAATAACATAAACGGGGTTTGAGCTAAGCCCAAGTCTCTTCCTGATATCGTTCAGTTTTCAGCATATCTTCCACATATAGAGAACTCCCAATCGCTTCACCCAGGGCTTCCCTCACTGCTTCAGGCATGTTCTTTGAGCTGCCGGACAACAGAAACATTCCGTTCTGCTCCATCAAAAGTTTCTTTAGCAAGTCACCTTGCTTCCTGATCACATGCTGTACGTACACCTTGTCGTTCTGATCCCGGGAAAATGCACAGAACAACGTCAGAAGGCCTGAGTTTTCCATTCGTCGTAAATCTTCTTCCAAATGAAAGTCGGCCGCAGCTTTGCGACAGCCAAAGAATAAAACCAATGGTCCGCTTTTTCGCCGGTCCGCAAGCAACTCCCTTTCCTGAAGGATTGACCGGAATGGCGCCAAACCAGTTCCTGGGCCAACCATCACTATGGGGATTGTCTGTAATGGAAGCATAGTTACCTGTTATTTACTTGTGAATACTATAAAGTTCCTATGCTACTCACTGGATCTGCCGGCAGCTGGAATGTCCCCTTCCTAGTCCAAACTCGTAGAGAATCCCCTGGTTGCAAGCGCTTCAACCAGTTCGAACACAATCCCTTTCTGGGTTCTTTTAGCTTCGTACGATACTCGATGACAGCAACCAGAATCTGCAACTTTCCACTCGCCGCCGAAGAAGCAATGGAAAAGGCTCTCGGTTTGATGGGTTGAAACAACTCGAACAGTGCCGCCAGTGTTAGTGCCGCACTGGCATGAGGGAAATCTTGTAGCACTTCCAGAATGGTTCGTCTCGGGCGGTTGGCATAGGAGAACAATTCTTCCTGACCTTCGTAGCTGGAAAATTCCTGTAGCTTTTCGCATTCCAATTCGTTGGGACACGTCCGAGCTAAAACGGCAAATGCACGAGCACGTGGTATGGCTGTCAGATCCCAGTACTGTAGAGCGATACGTTCCAGCGGTAAGGGTTTTCGAAGGATAGCAGGAACGGGCATTTCTGAAAAAAAAATCAGGACAAACAATTATTTACGAATCCGACTTTCCAACAGTAGTAAAAAACAAATTACATACAAATAAATAAATATTCCTAGCAATTTTGAATCAAATACATACTGGGATAAATACAGGAGGAATTCCTGTAGAAGTTCTTGGAAGAATTCCCGGAGGAATTTTTGGAAGAAATTCCTGAGGCATTCCCAGAGGATCTTCTGGGGGAATTTTCGGAAAATTCTTAGAAGAATTCTCGGAGGAAATCCTAGAAAATCTCCAAAGGGACTTCTATCTTTCTCCTGGAAGAATTCTCGGAAGATTTCCTGGAGCTCCTGGAGAAAATCTCGGAGGAAATCCTGGAGGAGTTCCCGAAAACATTATCTGTGTTACTTCTGCAGGTGTTCTCGGAGGAACTCCTAAAGGAATTGTAGAAGGAACTCAGGAATTTCCAAAAGAGCTCAGGTAGAAATTCCTGGAGCAATTTCTGCAGAAACTCCTAGATCAATTCCCGGAAGAAATCCTGGAGCAATCTTACTGAGAAATCTTACGCATCATATAAAAATATTTGGGTTCTCATTCAATAAATCTTACAAGGGGGTGGGAGGGGTGTCGGAAAATCGTGAAAATTTCCTTACGTAATAAATGGACAGCTTCATAGCTGCCGTTATGGTTATTTCAGTGATCCATTCGCATCTTGATTCGCATTGGAAATACAGGTATTCTTCGATATAACGTACAAATTTTTTTTCTCTTTGTACGTTATATCGAAGTGTACGTTATATCGAAGCAGAGAAAAATTTAATATATTTTATGCTGGTGTTGATGTATTCGACGTGAAATTAACCCTAAATAATGATTTCGGTGAAATTCACAAAACCAATAATGAAAAACATGAGTTTTCACGAAAAACTCATTTCGTTTTTTGTGCTTCGATATAACGTACATTTTGCTTCGATATAACGTACACAAAATTTTTCCCCAAATTGCGCTAATTTTGGGTAACAAGGATAATGCTGCAACACAGCATTGATATGAGTGATAACGTAGTTTTTCTGAGTGTTATTCCTGTTCAATGTTGTACGTTATATCGAAGCAAAATGTACGTTATATCGAATTCGCTATATCGAGGGTACGTCATATCGAAGAATACCTGTACTAGAGGAATTCTCGATAGAATTCCACGAAGAATTCCTGTAATACTTCTAGCGATATTCCCGGAGGTCCTCCAAGTGGAACTCCAAGAAATGTTGTCAAATTCCTATGAAAATTCCCATTGGAAATCTTGGATGCTTGTAGGCATTTGCTATGAAGCTTCTGGATAGATTGCCAGGAAAATATCTAATATTTCCCATGATACTCCTGGAGGAATCGTTGATTGATTGATTGATTAAAAAAAAAAAAACACGGACACGTTTAGTACTTCCAGTGAGCTGTTCGCTCTTTGAAGGAAGTACGACACTAGACAACGGACTAGCATGCAACGCCCAGTGGCACAGCCTGACAGCTGCGGCGGGAATCGAACCCGCGCTCCTTAGCACGATGCGACTAAGTGCTTGGTGACACTAGCCACACGAATTGTCTTTATTTAAGAGACTTTCAGCCCTTGGCTGGTTTGTCTCTATTGGAGGAATCGTCTTAAAAGCTCCTACAGTACACCTGCTCTCTCTGGATAGTTTTCAAACATTTTTTTGTGGATCTGTTCCCGGAGTCGCTAGCTTTTTCTAATTTCCCGGAACTGATTGAAACAATCAATGTCGAATTAGGTTTTGAACCTTGGTTGGAACTGAATCGATGAAAAATGTGCAATCAGACAAAAATGTCAGATTACTGATAATTTTTTTTCAATGCTTAATAGATTTGAACTTCCGAGATGAACTAGCCCACTGCTAAAACTCTCGTTAATACAAATAAAAAAACCCGATTTAATCCACCTATGGTGAACAGAACCCTTCTTACACTTATTAAAAATATTGTAGTATTATTCGTATTTAACGCATTTATTTTGTGTGATTGACCAAAAGTTTTAGAAAATATTGTGGATTTGGCATCTAGTGGATTGGTTTCCAAAATAGCATCATGGACCATGGACTAAACTACCAGAAATGCCAGACACCTCCTAGAATCTTGTATGGAATGTTTAAAAAATAGCTTGCAAATTCTGCAATATGGTATCTTTTGTTAACTGCCAAAAGATCTTGAATCGATTAACAAATGGGTAAGAAAATCAGCGAGATACACTTTGTCTAATATCTCTTAATCAGTCGATTAAATTAGCTCCGAAGTACTTGGTATTCATGGTTATGGTGTAGAAAGGATAAAAATGATATATCTACTAAGTTAATCAGTTTTGGCCTCTCTCTTCTCTTCTCTTCTTGGCGTAACGTCCTCACTGGGACAAAGCCTGCTTCTCAGCTTAGTGTTCTATGAGCACTTCCACAGTTATTAACTGAGAGCTTCCTCTGCCAATGACCATTTTGCATGCGTATATCGTGTGGCAGGCACGAAGATACTCTATGCCCAAGGAAGTCAAGGAAATTTCCTTTACGAAAAGATCCTGGACCGAGCGGGAATCGAACCCGTCACCCTCAGCATGGTCATGCTGAATCAGTTTTGGCATTAGCTAGTTATTTTGGCTGTCCGGTTCTTGCATTTTTCCCACAATATAGAAATTCAAAGCTTTCATTTAACATATTGTTAGTTTTCATAGAGTTCCTGTGTATTTGTTATTTGTTATTTATAATTTTGTTGAAAACAATAACCTGCTAGTATACAGTTTGTATGAGGTCAGCATTATTTATTGAAAAATTAATAATAAAAAATTAATAATTTCCCACAGACTGGTCAAAAACTCATGCAAGATAACAAGTGAATATAATAATAAAAAAAGAATTTATTTGAATACTCTTCGTAAAATATCTCAGTAATCAAATGTCAATTCGAAATAAAATTTCAGGGCCTCTTACAAGGATATTGTAGCTTTCATTTGGTGCTTATAGAACCCAAATCGGTTGACAGACGAGTAAGATATTTATTATGATACACTTGGTCAAACATCTCAAAAGATTTAGTTGTATAAATCTTAAGTATTTTTCGAAAGATATATCTGTAACCAAATGTCCAATCGAAATAAAATTTCTGGGCGATCTACTAGGATGCTGTAGCTTTCATTTGGTGCCAAGAGAACCCAAATCGATTGACAAACGGCCGAAATATTTATTATGATACAATTGGTCAAAAATCTTGAAAAGTTTAGATGTATGACTCATAAGTACTCTTCATATCTCGGTTGTCCAATCGAAAAAAAATTCAATAGCGTTCTACTAGGATGTAGTAGCTTTCATTTGCTTCCAAGAGAACTCAAATCGGTTGAGAAACGGCTGAGAAACGTGCGTGACTTTTTTGTAACGCACATACACACACACATACACACACACACATACAGACATTTGCTCAGTTCGTCGAGCTGAGTTCATTGGTATATGAGACTCGGCCCTCCGGGCCTCGGATCGAAAGTCGGTTTTTCGAGCGATATTTATACCCTTCTTATGGGTGTAAGAAGGGTAAAAACAAGGTTTTGCTCTCTCAGTAAAAATAGTGGCACAAACGAAGTGTGCTGAATGACCAACCCCTTGCTTTAAACATTTCATTCGTTGTTCTATTGGCTTTCAAGGGCAAAACAAAACATACTGTTACCCATCTTTGTTTCGGTAGTGCAACTACCGAACTGATGATGTTTACCTTTTTTTGCATACCTATCAACATAATCTGTTGGTAAAATTATTTTATTTTTCCTACTTACAACCCACATCCGACAGTTTTTTTAAGTGGGAATGGTAGAACTTTCAATTCCCTCGGTCGCACGTACATTAGTTTTGCATTTTGTTCCACCATTTCCGTGAAAAATGAGATCTGGCTTGTGCAAGTGAGGAGTTGAGGTTAGAATTGCATGATATTCTAGGTTAGATTTGCTATCCACTTCGCCTGAACGATTTTCAGACCCAGAAATATCGTACTTCTAATTAGTTTTCACTGCCGTAAAAAATACTGTTATGCTCAGAATAAACAGTTATACCTTCGGATCACACTCATTTACTCGTAAATCTCAATCTGACTGTAAAAATAAAGAATTTCTTTCCAATGTTTTGAAACCCCGAACGAGTTTGACATTGCTTTCGGGAAGCACCATCACGACGACGACAACACTCCCAAGCGGTCGAATCGTCGTTTTGGGGGCGAATAACACACGGAACCGCCAAACTACCCAAAATTGAGTTCTTTTGACGCAATCCCATAGTTCGGCCCAATAAGCCAAATTTGAGTAAATCGATTAAACTCACACTAGGTAAATTGCCTTCACCTCCAGCAAAAACATTTACTTAAGAGTAGGTAAATTCAACCCAAGACCCCCCCTCATTCAACCCAAATTTGAGTAAACCTGCATTTACCCAAAATTGGCTTATTGGGCTCAAGGACCCCCGTTGGGTAGATGCATATCTGTTTGTTTTTGACAACATCGGTGAGGGAAAGAGGGAAAACAACCTAATTTTGGGTAACTAGTTTATTCGATATACTCAGCTTTGAGTAAAATCGACCCAAAAATTAGGTAGTTTGATTTCTCCGTGCAGGCTTTAAAGCTAACCACCTAGTCTTACTGTAACCCAGAATCGTCAGGTAATCACAAAAATCTTTCAGTTTTTCAACACTGACGGTGAAAGTATGGAAATATCAGTTAATATGTAAGTTGTGATTTGAACAACATCTGTTTAATTATTATTGTAGAACTAACGTGACTACAAAATTGTGTATGCTTGTGGGGATTTGTACAAAAGCGGGACATTTCTACGATTTGAGACGAACGTGGGACATTTCGCAGGACATAATTTGTTGCGGGACGTCTGGTCAATTTACTCTTTAATTTATTATCCGACAAATATTTGACCTCGTGTACTCAGGGCTTTGAGAAACTAGACCATAAGGCACGATATCTATTTATTTCTAAATAAATTCCTTCAGGCAAATTCGTCATGCTTGTTTTGTTACAGAAATTTCATAAAATTTACCTGAAAGAGAAAGCATTTCTATCCCCTCTCCCCTATATGCGCTACTTTTGTACTACCGCAATCAATTTGAATTACAGAAGCAGTAAACAAACATTATGTAGCCCCTCGGTCGCAGCCATCGGAAAATGTCATTTAAAATTTATAAACATCAGCAGCGTGTTTTTCGTTCAGGCAGAAATTGATACCGAAACGTGCCGTGTTTGAATTGTTTTCGCAAATTGCAACAAAAATCCGTGTAAAAAGCTAAAAAATGCTTCGCCGACAAGCCCGTCTCCGCCGGGAGTATCTCTATCGCAAGGCAGTAGAGAGCAAACACAAAACCCTGCAGGACAAGAAATCGAAAATCAAGAAGTCCCTCGAAGACCATACGCCGATCCATGGCGACTTGAAGAAGGATGCTTTGATGCTGCAAGACAAACTGAAATGGAACGACGAAGGTCCTAAACGTGCGGCGGAGATCGGAGGAGTCAGTGGAGGGGCGAACACGGCCGATTCGCAGGATGACGAGTACCGGTATGCTGGATGTGAGGATCCGAAGATTATGATCACCACGTCGCGGGATCCTTCAGCAAAGCTGAAGCAGTTCGTCAAGGAGTTGAGACTGCTTTTCCCGAACGCGCAACGGATGAATCGAGGTAACTTCGAAATGAAGCAACTTATTCATGCGTGTCGAGCAAACAACGTGACCGACTTTATCGTGGTTCACGAACATCGAGGCGTTCCGGACAACCTCATTATCTGCCATCTTCCGTATGGCCCAACGGCTTCGTTCAATCTATCGGGAGTTGTAATGCGCCACGATATTCCCGAAATTGGGCCAATGAGTGAACAGAAACCACATTTAATCTTCCACAACTTCAAAACAAAATTGGCCGAGAGAACAATGTCGATTTTGAAATATCTGTTTCCGGTGCCGAAGGAAGATTCCAAACGGGTGATGACGTTTGCCAATCACGACGACTACATTAGCTTCCGGCATCACACGTTCAAAACGGTGGACCGGGAAATGGTGCTGACCGAGGTGGGACCCCGATTCATGCTGAAGCTGTACCAGATCAAGTTGGGAACGCTGGACGAGTTGGATGCGGCGGACACGGAATGGGTCTACCGGCCGTACATGAATACGGCAGCCAAGCGACGGTTCCTTTCCGACGATGACGGTTGGCAGCAGGATGATGATGTACAACTTTAGGAGTATTACAATAAAGATTATTTTGTAAAGTTTAAATTTGGAGAAGCAGGTTTTTGTTCCGAACGCCTTTGGCCTACATTTTGCTTAGCTTTGGGGAAGTATTAAATCAGAAGGGGTAGTCCCTTATATAGCAAACTTTTTTTTGCTATATATGAGTGGACCAAATCACTCTTAAGCAAATATCAGCTTAAGAAACTGCTATTCAGATGTATTATAATGTAATGAGCTGAATTTTTGCATGGTGAGGTGTTGAACTCTGCGTTTTTGCAATGAAATTTAGCAAGAAGTGTGGATATTATCGGTATTATGAGCCCTTGCCTAATTCGATGCTGCTTGAACGAAACTATGAGCAACTGTGTAGTTGTACATACTTGACTTTTCACCTCGTTTAAATTAAGTCTCAAGTCACAAGTGCACATATTCAAGCAAATGCAGGAGATTGAGAATCGCATCTAATCAATGGAGTGCATCCGGAGTGCTGCGCATCGACAAATGTGGACGTCGTGGCCGAGCGGTTAGCGGCGCTAGCCGTTTGGGCGTATTATAAGCCAAGGTATTTTACGGTCATTTATTGGAAATGGCAACACAAGTAGCAACACCGTGAAGCTGCCGCGGATGTCTGTTCTCTGTGTCAAAAATGTAACTTGTATGGAAAATCAAAGCCACTCACCTGAATCAATTTCCTTCACCAAAACAACCGTGTCCTTGTTCAGTCCAAGATTGTGTTCCTGGAACAACTCAAACAATCGGTCCACATCTTCGTAAGAATTGTGAGGTCTAACATACACCACGTCGCCTGGATTCCAGTCAACACTTTTCTTCGCAAATGTAATAAATCGCACATCTTGAAAATGATCCTCGGCTGTAGTACGCTTGTTTGCTTCCACTGTGGTGACAAACAGGTTATCAACTCTTACTTCTGCGTACATGTCTGCCTCTTCACTAGCTGAACCTGACCAAGGTTCAACAGTCCACCGATACTCCCGAGGGGTCTCGTCCAATTTTCGCAACCCGTCAGGTATTGGACTCAGTTCAATCAACTTGCTCCAGAAGTTAGTCATCCAAGGCATAAAAACGGCACCGTATCCCAAGTCATGCTGATCATCACACAGTCCCACCGGAAGTAAAGCGGATGCGCCCAATTGAAGCAGTCTTTTGTGTAGACGCTTCGCAACGTAGTTGAACTTAGGATATCTTGAATCTCCCAGCCCAAGCACTCCAAAGAACATTCCGCGCAGTGAATCCGCAGGAAGGCTTTTTCGCAGGAGAAATTTCCAAAAACGTTTCATATTGTCCGGTTCCTCGCCTTGGCCATAGGTGGAACAAACCATGACTACGAATCGCTCCTGGATGAGTTTCGAAATATCGTACTCATCCATGGCCGATACGGACCCTTTCAGGTGATACAATTTGGAATCACGCCATATCTGTTCGGCGAGGTCTTGCGCTGTTCCGGATTGACTTCCGTACAAGATAGTTAGTTGTCTCGCCGACATTGAATTTATGATTTCTTCACCTGAAAATCTAAAACAATCCATTATAGGTAGGTAGTTACCTGACCAACTACATTAACTTTTTACCTTATCAGAATAACACTCAGTGTGGATAGAAACCTATCTTCAGATTACTTCGAATCTGTGGGGCGATTTGAACAAATTTGCACAATCTACTTTATGACGACCTGTGGCTAAAAGAGTGATAACAAAGTAGTGATAAATAACTGTAAACGTCCACTGCGCGGAACATCAACTAGGTACTGCACGCGAAGGAAGCAAATGAAGGGCTGAGAGGCAGCACCAGAAGATGCACCCGATAACAAGCAATAAAAACAAATCGCATCGTCATCATCATTATTATACAGTCAGGTTTTTTTTTACGCGGGGGATACGTACCGCGTAAAAAGAAAACTCAGTTCAAAATCCGAAAAACCGCGTAAAAAAAGTCTCACCATTTCTCGACGAATCATGCAAAAATAAGACGATGAAATTTTTTTTTGTATGGAGTTTTCATTTACGCGGCCGCGTAAATGAAAACCGCGTAAAAAAAAACCTGACTGTATCATCTTCATCGTCAGTAGATCAGCTGATTACACTGTGAAACGAAAGTACTTTTTAAGGGCTATTTTTAACCCATTTTGAGAAGGTTTGCTCATAAAATCTGGAGCTCGATTTGAATAGGTCGTATGTGCTTTTGTCGATATGAAATTCGATCAGTTTATTTTAGTCATTGCAGCAATATGGCAGATATTTTGCAAACTTTTAATGATGGAACAGAAAGCCTGTTTTGTGAGGATTCTGCTGTATGTATAAACTTTGCTCAATTTCAACGGTTTTCGCTATAATAAGCGAATCCAACTGATCGAATTTTTAATCGACAAAAGCACATACGACCTATTCAAATCGAGCTCCAGAAATGTGTATTGAAGTATTATTTAGCTGGTTGCTGCGAATAGGTGTAAGATCTACCATAACAAATTTTGATTTCGTAATTGGCTTCTTAAACGATGTTGAGATAATTCTATATTCTGAATCTGCATGCAAAACTGAGCCGAAATCCAAATTTTCATGAATTTTGGTGCCCGGGAACCTATTTTAAAATCAATTCGAAGTTTGTATGGGAGCAATTCGTCGAATCACCCCTCGTCGCATTTTTTACAGGGCGGAGCTGTCAAGCAGTTGCCCAGCTGTCAAAAGGTGATTTCAAAAAATCTCTTTAAAATTGATTTTGGGTACCAAAATGAAGCTCAAAAAATCTGAAAAAAATCACAGTGGCACAGAAAAAGGTGCTCTTTCGAATAAAATAAAAAAATCAATACATTTTTCAAAATTTAAAAACCCAATTCTCCAGCTTGGTTAATTTAAATTTAAATAATAAGATCAAAATTTGGTTTCTAGTTTGGTTTACTTTTTTCGTGTTTTGTTTGATACCTATTCATACAATACAATATCTGTATTACAGTGAGGATTCGCTCGTTGGGTCACGACTGCGCTTCGATTAGCGAATCGTGTTCGTTCGTTGGGGCAACTGACAACTGATCAAAATGCTGTAGACACATGCAAGTGACGAGAAATACGTCACGAAACACTCACATACTTGCACAAACGTTCTGTATATAGGAGCTGCGATGCGACGGCGGTCAGACGTCAAACTCGTTTTGACATCGATTTTGACATTGACAGTGCTTTTTAGTTGGGTTTTACCCCAACCAATGAACATTTTAACTTTAATATAATAATGATTTGTTTCAGCACTTTTCAGGTAAATAAAGTTGTAATTGTAATGTAGGTCAAATAAAATCTATATATCATACTAACAATATTTATTATTTCAGGTAAAATCAGGTAATTGATCAACTATCTTTATTAAATTATATTTAAATTACATGATACTTGGGATTTCTGGAGGGGTAGCCTAATATCAGGGACAGACTGGTGGTATTCGTACCATGGTACAAGTTGTCAAGAAAATTATTACAAGGCTGTCTTGACTGAAGATAATAATATGTATAGAACTCGTTTCAAGATAATTGTACCATGGTACGTATACCACCAGTCTGTCCAAGGCATAAGGAAGCTAAATGAACTGCCCAAGTAACCACAAGCATTATATCATTGCATGAATTAAACTGAATATCAGCCTTTGCCATATAGCCGAGGCCATATATGCCTTTGGCCCATATAGCCGAGGCGGTAAACGCACGGGTATTCAGCATGACCATGCTGAGGGTGACGGGTTCGATTCCCGGTCGGTCCAGGATCTTTTCGTAAAGGAAATTTCCTTGACTTCCTTGGGCATAGAGTATCTTCGTGCCTGCCACACGATATACACATGCAAAATGGTCATTGGCAGAGGAAGCTCTCAGTTAAAAACTGTGGAAGTGCTCATTGAACACTAAGCTGAGAAGCAGGCTTTGTCCCAGTGAGGACGTTACGCCAAGAAGAGAAGAGGAGAGGATCAGCCTTTGCAATGCGAAATGCAGTAATTCCACACTTTTCATGCAATAATCGTTTAGATTGGCTTTATCAATGTAATGATGCATTGCATTTTTCTTTAAGGGTTCATTAAAAGGTGATGTAATTATAGCAGAGCTAAATGATTGTAGTCTGTTCTTAACAGTGGTTGGAAACTAACTATCTTTATTAAACAAATTATAACATAAGTCATCTTCTCAAGGCTTACTGTGACTTCTCCAATACTCCTCCTTAAGCCGCAGTGATACTCATCATGGATCTGCTTCCTTCAAATTTCACTCTCTGTAGTGGCTTGGTAAGTCCGTCAGCCACCTGGTCTTCGGTACACACATAGGATAAGTTGACGATTCCTTGCTCCAATGCGTCTCGAATATAATGATGTCGTAAGTCAATATGTTTCGTGCGCGGGTTGTATCCTCCATTCTTGGCTATTGCGATGCAACTTTGATTATCACACCGGATTTCAATTGGTTTCGATCTTCCGAACTGCTTGGACGTGCCGCTCCACCAAGATGCTTCTTGTACAGCTGCAGACAGCGACATATATTCAGCCTCACATGTTGATAACGCCACCGTTGGTTGCTTCTTACAGGACCATGATATCGCTCCTCCTTGCGCCATGAAAATATAGCCACTTGTAGACTTACGTTCATCCGGATCTGAACCCCAGTCCGCGTCACAATATCCGATGATGTTTGGATCTGCCTGCTTGATGTATTTAATTCTGCTTGCTGATGTTCCACGAAGATAGCGCATCAGGTGTTTCACCGCTTGCCAATGTTTCCATCCTGGATTTGCATTGTATCGGCTCAGTATGTTGACGGCATACAGAATATCCGGCCGCGTGCTTTGGGCCAGATACATCAAACATCCAATCGCTTCTGGATAGGGTACATTCTTCATCGACTCTGTTTCCGCTTCAGATTTCCCAGACATTTCTTTCGTTAACTTCTCACTTGCATTCATCGGAACCTTCACCGGTTTACAATTGCTCATGTCGAAACGCTTCAAAACACCCTCTATGTATGCTTCCTGATCCAGCGATACCCCATCGTCCGTTACTTCTATCCGCATTCCGAGGCAGTGTCTTGCTTGACCCAAATCCTTCATCCGAAAACGCTTTCCAAGTTGTTGCTTCAGCTCGTTCTTCCACTCCTCATCGTTGCTGAATATCATCAGGTCATCAACGTAAATGGCTACTATCAGGATTTTCCCATCTTTGATTCTGGTGTAGACGCAAGGATCGAACTTTGAAGGGAGTAGACCGAACTTCTTTAGTGCCGCATCCAACTTCTGGTTCCAAACTCGGCTTGCTTGCTTGAGACCATACAAAGCTTTATTGAGTTTGCAGACCTTGGACTTCTCCTTCGGATCAATGAAACACGGCGGTTGTTCCATATAGATGTCTTCTTCAAGTTCTCCTTGCAAGAAAGCTGTAATTGCGTCCATTTGGTCCACGTTGAGATTGTGTTTCACCGCCAAAGCAAACAGGTACCGCAACGAACTATACCGGACCACGGGGGCATACGTCTCCTCATAATCCACCCCCTTTCGCTGCGAGTAGCCTTTTATAACAAGGCGGGCTTTGTGACGAACCAATCTTCCATCCGAGTCATGCTTGGTTTTAAACACCCACTTGCATTTAATCGCTTTCCGTCCAGCCGGCAATTCGGATAAACTCCACGTCTCGTTGTCCATCAGTGCATCGAACTCCTCCTGCATTGCTTGTTTCCAGTGGTGCCTGTCACTACGCTGCAGCGCTTCATGATGCGTCAACGGATCGTTTCCAGAATCATCCACCGCGCAAGTTGCCACTGCTACATGGCCAACGTCATCATCGGATCCATCATCACGATCGCCGTCCGACAAACTTTGGAAGCTTGTGTCGTCCTCGGAAGTCTCGGTGTTTCGGTGTCACGAAACGTTACCGAATATTCTTTTTCAACAATCTTGCTAATGGACAACAGATTCGCCGTTAACTCTGGGATGAGCTGAACATCACTGACCGCTACACATTCTTGACCGCTACAAATCGGCCAAAGCTTGGCCTTACCGCTGGCTACAATATCCATTGTTCCACCATTGGCAGCTACGACCTTCCCATTTCCTTCGCCGAGTTCTTCCAGCAAACTTTCGTCACTTGTCATGTGTGCGTAGGCAGCAGAATCAAAAATCCAGTCAGAAGCATCTGCTTTCTTGAACGTAGGCAGCACAGCGCAGAACGTCTCACCTTTCCTTGCGTTTGAATCCTTGCAGTCCCGAGCTATGTGTCCAAACTTCTGGCACTTCCGGCATTTTGGACCTTTGGCTTGCACTTGGGTGGGTTGAGGTTTTTGCTTGTTTCTTCCTGGGTTACGTTTGTTCGTCGCTAAGGCTTGATTGCGGTAATGGTTGCTTGACAACGGTTGTTCCTGGAGAAGTTTGGTCAAAAAAATATGGATACCACATTCTTTCTCCAACTTGCCGGGGCCGCTATGTTTTCTTAGACGTTTCCTACATAGTTTGTATTCTTCGCCCATCTGGAACCGCACTAGAGTTATGCGAGCCGCTCACATTGTGCGAGTGTTGTGCAACTTCCTCTGCAGCCAATACGTTATTTGGCCGATTCCTTTGCTGGTTACCTTAATTGTTGACAGTCTTTCTGCTATTATAACTGCTGTACGAAAAATTAGGTGATTGTCTTTCTTTCCACTTCTGGCTGGTGCGACTATCGACTCCCACAGGTGATGAAATAGCATTGGCATCTTCCGCAATGGACCGTAACCATATGAAATCCACAAGATCAGGAGAAGGATTGTCGCTAAAAGATTTCACCCAATCCCATCTCAGCATAGGAGGTAACCTTTCACCAGCAAGCCTCCACCGTTGCAACTAAATTTTCTACATTCAATGCAAACTGGATCACGGTGATCAGCTTTCCGATGATAGGAAACTATAGAGCACGAATTTTCCTAACGATTGCCTGGATGAACGCATCCGCACGGCAACGAAGCCCACTTAGTCAAATCGAACGCTTTGCCCTAGGATAAACCTTACAATCTTACATAGGGTCTTGTACCATTTGGGCAGGTGTACCTATTTTGGGCACTTGCCGCTATAACTAAGTCAATTTCAAATCAATTGATTTGAATTTTTGTATAGAGTCAGATACTGTACGTGCCTAACTCTATTTATACAAAATTTCAAATCAATCGGTTTGAAATTGACTTAGTTATAGCGGCAAGTGCGCAAAATAGGTACACCTGCCCAAATTGTGCAATACCCTACACGTGATTAAAAAAGTGATATAGTTTTGAATGACTGTGATATAACAGATTGGTACACATCATGCGATAGATTGTACATTACGTTTATTATCGGTTGATCAAATTACGGCTTTTCTTCAGCTTTTCGTTCGGCTCGATTGACTTTTTATTGTCTTGGTGACCTTTTTTTTTTTTTGAAAGTCAGTTCTCAGTTATTGTCCTACATGTTACATTCGGCATTTAGAGGGTAATTAGCCGATTCCGGCGGAGATGCAAAAATGAATGCGTGATTATGTGTGTGTGTTAGTGTGAGTGCAATTAATTATATGGTTTTGTGCAAATATCGAATGTATGTCATATGGAATAGAGATAATTATTTGCCAGAGTACACCCAGGGTTGTTCGTACATTTTCTGTATTGTTTTTTGAATTAGTGAAATTTGTTAAAACAAAACACATTTTAAAATTAATGTAAATTAACGCCTGCATACGGTAATGACAATGCAATTTTCATAGTGAATGGTAGCATAATAGTGTACAATCAAAACGTATGGTCACATTTTAAACTTTCTCTTCTATTCTGAATATATTACACAGCGGTTGCTTCATCTGGGTAATTAATTTACATCGCTCTCACCGCCTAAAAATAATCACGTTTAAAGTTATTTAAAAAAATGTATGCGTGGTTATTTAATAGTTTTCACTACTCTTGTACAGATTTTATTGTCACTGTTGATCTGTTTTTTTTTGGTTTTTCGTTTGTTTTAGTTTGTGCCATGGCATTAGTTTTGTGGTTGCCGTGAAATAGTTGTCGCTATTCGTGATTTATTGTCAATTCACAATTTGATATTTAGTACCTATTCTCCAGACATCCTTACTATTACCATAGAAACGAGAGTTTTTTGTCGTTACGGATCATTAGTGTGATTCTTTTCCAAGTGCTTAAATTTGAGAAATCCACATAAATATGTTTATTTGTGTGGCTTCGAATCCTTGATTACATTGATGTAAGAGTATGAGGGTGATTACTTATTGTCAATAATTGACATTTATTGTTTTGTCATTACAACTGTTCAAGCGTGCGTTTGTAATTTTATAATCGAGCAAATGTGATCTGTACAAAATTTCACCGGATCTGTGCGAAGATTCATTTAACGATGAATTTCAAGTTGATTTTTTTTTTGAAAAGTGACTTGCGGTCGTACTTTAACAATAACATAGGTGGAGAAGGTAGAATGATTTTTAAAATTATTATTTTTCTCAAGTATCCACTTTTATAATGAAAACTGTGTTTCGTCATATATCCTGTGTTTTTTTATATATCTAACCATGTAAATTTGAGTCAAACTCACATATTGACAATCATTTTGAGCTGCGATTTGAACTTTATTCAATGAGTTTCTTTTTCCTTCCACATAAAAGTAAACGAAAAATTTGTACTTCATCTATATGGCGACCGTGACTAATATCGGGCATGAGTATACTGAGAAAAATTTTACTTATATGTTTTGTAAGGCCGATGTGGTAAACGCATAGTTACTCTAATAAAATAAAACCCTCGAAAAAAGGAAAGTCCCGAATATAAAACTAATTAATTGGCTTTTCACCAGCGTTGAGATAATTTCATTCTCTGAATCTGTATAAAAAACTGATCCAAAATCCGTGGAGTGGACCTGAAGTGATGGCCCGTGACTATCACGTGCGATGTGTTCTTGGGGGTTTTGGAGAGACGAAAGGTTTAGCGGCCTTTAGTGGAAAAAGTAGACCTGGCTTTTACTTTTGCTGTAGAAAACGGTGTTTAACCTCACACTACATGGAGCTCCGTGTTCAGGTCTGTTGAGCAGATTCCCCCCAAGTTTAGAAGAAGGAAAAAAAATAACATGTAACTGACCACTCACCACGATCTCCTTTTCAAAATCAAAACAAACTATACATTATAAACCAAAGGTACTTTGATTGGTGTACTGAAAAAGCTACTTGACAACTTTCGCTGAGCGAACTGACCATCAAGAAGAGAATTTTAGTTTGAGGGATGTTACTCTACTATACGATTTCCTGTGTTGAAAACAAATAAAATAACACGAAAAATAATTCAAATATGTCACAAAAATGCCTGAGGCAATTCCTTCAAGTATTCCTTAGAAAATTCATCCCAGGATTTCTTTAGAAAACCATAGGGATTCCTTCACGAATTATTTAAAGAAACTCTCCCAGAAACTATTCGGAAATTTTCTTCAGGAATGGTTTGAGAAATTATTCAAAGGATTTCAAAAAAAATAATAGATTTATCCCGACATTAATAAAAACCTTACATGGATTACAGAAATTTCTCGAATGATGATTATTGAAAATCATCCAAATATGTTTTTAAAGAACGCTATGGATTTCTTTAAAAAATCGAACAAAGAGTTTTTTTTAGAAATTCTTCCAAATAGACTTCCATGATGTTTTCCAGGGGTTTCTTTAAAATTAGTCTGCAGATTCCTCCAGAAATTTCACCATGTATTTCATTACACAATTTTACATGGATTTCTTAGAAGCATTTCCAGAGATACTTGCAGAAATTCCTCCAGGCATTCTTAAAAAATCCTTCAGGGATTCATTCCAATGTTTTTATGCAGGAATGCCTGCAGAAATTCCTCCAGGAATCCCTCAGAAATTTCTCGTGGAATTCTTTTTGAAAATCATCCATGGTTTAAAAAATCCTCCTCAAATTTTTCCAAAAATTTCTTTAGAGTTTGCTTCAGGAATACCTTTAGAGATCTCTCGGAAAAAAAAACTGCAGGGATTCCTGCAAAAAAACCTTTTGGACGTCATAAACTACGTAGACTATTAGGAGGGAAGGGGGGTGTGTTCTGGCCAAAGTCTACGATGTGGGATGAGGGAGCTTATTCAGCCAATATTTTTAAAGCAGTTTATTCAGCTATTGTACAGCAATAATGTTTGTTGGGAGATTCCTTTAGACATTTCTCTTGGGATTCTTTCAGAATTTTCTGAAGAGATTTTACCAGAAATTCTTTCAAGGACTTAAATTTTCCATGGATTTCTTCTAAAACTGCTATGTATACGTTTATTAAATACAAAATTTGGGCTTCGTGGCCGTGCGGTTAGCGGCGTCAGTCGTTTAGGCGTATTGTGTGTGCCACGGAGTGAGGGTTCGATTCCCGCTCCAGTCGGAGGAAACTTTTCGTCAAACGAAAAATCTTTCATTGGTCCACTGGGTGTTCCGTGTTGTCCGTTGCCTAATGTTAGTGATTGTTCAGTCTGTGCAACCTCTGGTTGAAGACGGTGTAGTGTCTTTTTTTTAAATCCTCTAGGGATTACTTTCACAAAATTGTTCACAAATTTCATGAAGCGATTCTCCAAGGAATTATTATAAAATTCTTGTATGGATTGCTTCAGCATTTTAAAAATTTTCCGAAGTTCCCTTCTGAAATTATGCTAGAGATTTTTCCAGATTTTTCTCGAAGTGTTCCGCTAGAATATATTCCATAGACGTTCTAGGAAATTCCCCCTTGAATTCTTCCGGAGATTCTTTCGGAAAATCTGCCACGGAGTTCTTCAAAAGTTTCTCCTCAAAAAATTAGATATTCAGAATGTTTTAAGACATATTTCTACTTGAAAATATTTACATGATTCCTTCAGAAAACTTTCCAGGAATTGGTTTAGAAAATCCTTCAGATATTTCTCCCTTATGTATTTAGACTTTTCTCAGAGATTCTGCCAAGAATTCTCCTGGAAAATTTTCTAGCGGATTCTTCAGAAATTCTCCCAGGAATTCTGTGGCATGTACTTCACACATGTCATCGGACGATGACCTCTCCCGATCAGTGCACCGAGCACTGATTGGTTGACTTGTAAATAAGGACTTCAGATACGTTCAGTAAATAAGGGATAGCTTAAGTTTAGCATTTGAATAAAGATTATTCCAGTTACAAATACAAATACAAATACAAAAAATATCAAAAAGTCTGAAATCGAGGCTTTTGGCGTAATATTTTACCTCTTGTAAACTGACTCCATTTTAAACGAAGCTACTTCTGTTCGCTTGTGTTATTTTGCAACTTTTATGCAGTTAAACACTTGTTAAAAGACCCTCCTAGGATAAGCATGTGGTGGAATTATCCCCTGGGACAGTTTTATCACGGGGCTGGACGTTTTTCTTTTGATGGGGCGTATTGCCCCGTTTGTTTTGAAAAGGCAAATTTTCGAACGTTTTCGAAAAACGTTTTAAAGCTTCCATAACCGGTCCTCCAAAGGCAAAGTTCGCATGCAACACTTCAATGGCTTTAGGAACAACGATTTGCCGTGGACAATAAATGGAATAAGGCGCCAGTTTTAGATATATCTCCATTTCTGCTTAGGGGGGGCATATTATACCTGTTTACCCTATAAGTTCCCTTGTTAAGCATGTGACTCTCATTTTCACCCTACGAAAAACAAAGGATTGAAGCGCTGTTTGTTTTGCTTCTTATTTTTGTATTTTTGTTAGAAGTGAGCACCCATGAAAACAAAAAGAACGGAATCTATCGGTGCCGTAATCGCTTGTTTTCGGATAGGATGAATACGGGAGCGTCAGATTACTGATGGCACACATACCCTTAGGAATTTCTCCTCGGATTGTTTCAGGAAACACTTTTAAAGTTTCTACACGAATTTTCAGATGTTTATCCATTTGATTCTCCAGATATCTCAAGAGAATCTATTAGGATTTCCACCAGGGGTTTTCCAATGAGTGTCTCCAGTTATTCATCTTCTTCCTTCTTCTATTTTTTCACGAAATTCCCTTAGATCCCTTCTGATATTTCTTCAGGGATTGTTTCCGGAAATCCTACTTGTTTCAGTGCCACTTGACGGTGCTTTATGTTTTAATTGTTTCAATAAATGGTTATCATCCTGATTAGGAAACATCATCGAAATAATGTTATTAAGACGCCAGTCGTTTCCATGTCATTCCGGCTATGGATGGGAACACTTATTTATCAAGAGGCTCATTTGTCAGCAGCGGTTTTCAGATTGGACACCGCGGTTCACTCAGTGTATTGTCGGGCCGCCACCAAACCAGACGTCGCACAATCCAGTCGTGACGTGACGTTTTTGAATCATGTCTAAAGTAGTGCGCATCATTCCCGTTATTGTCAGCAACACAGCGCACTAGATGCGAAACAGTTGAGATACTTGTGGACCAAGAAAATGGCAATTTTTGATTGAATGTCTGTTTTGATTCCAACCGGATAGACAATACCACGAAGCCTAGGAAAGTGCTCCGAGATACTTCAAAAATTTTGCCTTCAATCTAAAATACATTACCTGTTTGATACAAAATCAATCTATTGTTGTTGGGCCGCCACCAAACCGGACGTCGCTCGACTGAGTCGCTACGCGAC